>NC_057934.1:59784213-59861713 GCF_018555375.3 Anguilla rostrata
ATTTAGGGAGCAGATGACCCTGTGGAAACCCAGAACCTCAGAGTGTCTGTTGTATTGTTTGGGTTACTGGGGTAGCCACTAACTCACTGCTGTGGATTTGTATTTTGTTTTATTTTTTTAAATCATGCTTTTGTCCACCTGTAGGAGGCACTCACGCTCTCGTATAAGATGGGCGGTCTGCATTTCCTTCCGAATTACTGGGTGAGGCCCCACGGCTGCCTGTGGAGGGCAGTCTCCTGTGTTCCCCCTCCTGCCTTTGATCTGATTGGCCCATCCTCTCCTGCCTTCCCTCCGATAGGCCCATCCCCTCCTGCCTTCCCTCCGATAGGTCCATCCCCTCCTGCCTTCACTCTGATAGGCCCATCCCCTCCTGCCTTCACTTTGATAGGCCCATCCCCTCCTGCCTTCACTTTGATAGGCCCGTCCCCTTCTGCCTTCACTCCGATAGGCCTGTCCCCTCCTGCCTTCACTCTGATAGGCCCACCCTCTCCTGATTTAACTCCTATTGTCCCATAAGATTGGCTGATAGGTGCTGGTGTGAGTGCTGTAGTTGTTAGTGCTGTTGTAGTATGCCTCAGTTACCCCCATATTACTGTTCCGGCACAGCCGCATATATGTATGTGGCTTTGTCTAATAAATCTAGTAAAGCTAATTGATCCCTAAATGCATTATCACTGAAGTATGTATATATATATATATATATATATGCATCCTCTTGCATCCACTGGGACCAAACAATCTAACATCAATCTAACATGGCCACAGACAACCTATCATCATTCAGTGTCATTTCAGTCAGTCAAATGACATTCTTCTTTCTCTCTCTCTCTCTCTCTCTCTCTCTCCCTCTCTCACAGGGCAGCGACAGTGAGTACGAGGTGGACCCCAACCGGCAGAAGACCCACTCCTTCGTCAACCACTACATCAGCGACCCCACCTACTACAACTCCTGGCGCCGGCAGCAGAAGGGCATCTCCCGGGCCCAGGCCTACAGCTACACCGAGTCCGACCCCGGGGAGCCCGAGCACAGCGCCCCGCCCCCGCCCCTCCCGCCGCTGCCCCCGCTGCCCCCCCAGCTCAGCTCCACCCCCCCGGCCCAGCCCCCGGCCCAGGGCAGCCTGTTCAGGCCCAAGGGCAGCCGGACTCCCACCCCGTCCCAGCAGAGCTCCAACCCCCCGAGCCAGCACAGCACCCTGTACAGGCCCCCCAGCAGCCTGGCGCCCGGCTCCCGCGCCCCCATCGGCGGATTCTCCTCCTTCGTTTGACGCGCAAGACTCTGAAAAAGGAAAAATACACATAACACCCGCCGCGTGAACCCCACCGGCCTGCAAAAGGGAATTATCCAGATCCAGAATTCACTTTTTTCGTTACATGTTTTTGGCCATCTTGCATTTGTTTGTCTTTTCAGATTTTTTTGATTACTCTTTTTTTATTTTTAGGAAAGTGAGGTAGACAGACAGCATTTTTACTTTTACCGCCCCCCCCCCCCTGAGTGTGGGTGCTGCCGTGTGCATATTTTTGTTGTTTTTCTTTCTTTCTGAAAGACAATCACTCAAAAAACTGACAGCATCTATACTTCTCTTTTTTTTCTGCTTGAACGAGTTGCATGATTTTTTTTCTTCTTCTTCCATTTTTTTTTTTTTGGTCGTTCTTATTTTTTCCCACAAAAACACAGAAAAACTTAGAATCTGTGAGATTCTCTTTTAAAAAGGAAACACGACAAAATATCTAAAATAAAACAGTGTTACAAAAAAAAAAGTCATTACCGCAGTTCATATGCGGAGCCGTGGATGTAAGTGAAAACAGGCTCGCAGAAATGAACTGAGCAACGAAAGGACTGACCAGGGAAGAAAGAAGATGGGAAAAAGTGAGTGAACAGAGAAAGAGGGGAAATGTGACATTGGGACTGGCAGTTGTACACCTGTACGCCCCCCCTGCATGTGAGAGGGTAGTCCAGCGGTTGGTTTGAGGAAGTTGTCAGGAGCCTGTATGTAAAACGTGTTGTATATTCTCACGCTGAGCATCAGTCTTTCCTCAGAGGAGACATATGACTGGAATAACACATGTAGAATATTGTCAGAGAGCAGAAAAAAATAAAAACCTATCAGTGTCAAAGGTCAAAGCTTAAAAAGTACTGTGTGCTAAAACTGTGAGGAGCTCCGAGATGGCCTTGAATGTAACGTTTTGACGATACCTTTTTGTGAATTTTATAGAACGATGAAAAAGATTCGAAGCCCTGGTGGTGGACATATTACCAATTCTGTGGTGGCTGAAAGTCACTTTACTGCTTTGGCAATACAAGTCTAAATATATCTGAAAGATATGGGTGTAATTTTACCCGAAGCAAACCTTTCATAATATCAAAGACATCGTGTGAAAAGAATAGAAATTTTGATCCCCGTTCAGCCAGTGAATAGTTTACTTGCCTTTTAAACAAGGGCACCTTTGTTGTCCATAAAGACAAAATGCACATGTCGTCAGGTGGTCCTCCAGCAGGATGACATCATCTCTGACAGCTTTAAGCACCCAGCGGTGATGTCATGGGATCCTGTCCGCAGACTTCCAAGTCACAAAGATTAGGTTATATAAACAATGACACGGTTTTAACTGCGAGGGAAAGAGTTTTTGTTTAAGCAGACGGTTTGAGCGATGTGACAATGTGTGGATCAGTGTGGTTTGAGTTGGGCTCATAGCGTGTCATTGTTACGTGAGCTGTTGACAGGAAATGTAATGTCAGTAACGTTTTTTTTTTTTGTTTTTCCTCCTGTTCTAAGAATCATTTTGCGGAATATTTGTGGCACGTCTGTGAAAATGTGGGTGTTCTCAGAAAAATCGACACGAAGAGCTTCGAGGGGAGCTTAGCGGAGTCCCGCAAGACGGCCGCTTTGCATTGTGGGAATCACATAAACAGTGAAGACTGCTCCCAAGGATCACAGCTGTGTCCTGTTCAATCAGATGCCCGGATCTGACACAGTCAAGGCTCTGATAGGTCACAGACATGTATTTTAAAAATATATATATATGAAAACTACTCTAGTTCTTTTCTCTGTGAGGTGAAATCAATGTACAACATCTATCATTAGATCTGAGTCGATCTGATTGTAGTACATTTCTGAGTACATTTTAATTGAACTCAGTGGTACTGAATGCCAGGCATATGGATACAAGGTTAAGGGGGAGGGGGAGCACAGGGGTGTGTTTATGTTAGTGTGTTGGGTTCATTTGAAAAGTGGCCTTGGAATCACATTACTGTAGCCATGGAAACACACATATGAAATGGCTTTTACAGTAGGAGGTGGAGTTGGTCCGGACATGCAGAGCCACTGGCACTGGGACACCCCGTGGGGGCCGGGGGACCGGGGGGAGGGGTGGGCCGGGGTGGGTGGGGGTGGGTTTGAGTGTGGAGGGGAGTGGGGCAGGGCGTATCGCATGCTTGCAGTTCCAATCTGATTTGTTTTTTCATATCCCAAAGAGGCAGGGATTTTTTTTTTTTTTATCTTGCCGGCTGGGCGGTTCTGAAGCGGTTCTGTTGTGGTCAGACTGCGGTTTCTAAAAAGTTTAGTGTGGCCTCCCTGTGGTGTTACCTGGGAGGGGTTCCAGCTGCTGGTCTCTCTACGCTCAGTTCAGTTTTGCACGTGGATGCATAGCTGTTCCAAACTCAAACATAGGATTTGTGACTGATCAACGGGAAGACCTTTCAGGAGTACTGTGTGTGTGTGTGTCTGACCCATTAGGTGATGAAATCCCTGGCTGTCCCTTTCCCCCCCTCCAGTGGGTTAACGATCACAGATAAAGCGGATCAGCGGTGCTGTGAAAGCCTGTTAGTCAGGGGCAGCTGTCCCCCAGTGACCCGGCATGGTCCAGTACCCCCCCGGCCACCCCCCCAGCCAAGGAGGAGCCACGTGGAGGTCGGAGCACCACGACGTCCCCTCAGTCTTATTTGCAGTCCCTGTCCATGCTTGCTGGCTTGGAAAAGCTTTGCCTTTCCCCACGACTGTGCGGGGAGAGAGAGAAAGAGGCAGAACTCAGACACCTCTCCTCTTCCTCTCCTTTCTTCCCATCGGGCATCTTTCCCTCTCCTCCCCTTTCCTCCAGTCAGTCCACCCCTCCCTTTTTCCAGCATTCCCAGCCAAACATGAGCAGGGAAGGGAAATGAGGAGAGACAGGCTGCATAAAGGAAGAGAACGACAAATTGCAAACCTCTCCCTTTCTCTCTTGCTTGCTCTCCCACTTTCAGTCTCTTGCTCTCTCTCTCTCTCTATCCATCTATTTCTGTGCCCTGCCTTGCTTTCTCCTTCTTGGACAATTTGCTAGTTTTTCCAAAAAAACATTTTTTTTTTACTGATGCACTGCCAGTCAGTAACAGCATTAAGCAGTTAAATATTCCCAATGACAAGGCCAGGGTGCTTATGGGACAGTCTGTCCCATCCTCCCCCTGACACACCAGGTGGGCTTTCACTCAGCTGAGGGGCAGTGTCAGTAATGTTCACAAGCTCCTCCCACCAAGGGCAGAGCAGTGGTCCATACCCCCGTGGGGCGGGGCGGGGCGGGGCAGAGGTAATCCGCTAATTCTAGGCCAGGAAACTGTCACTGAGGTTGGAAGAAAGGACTGGAGATATGTCCCAGGAGAGGGATCCCAAGAGGAGAGGAGAAGAGAGACTCAACCCGACAGTAGAACAGGAGTGGAAGGGGTTTCCTCCCGAGCAACGCAGAGGCGTCATGTGACCACTGTCAACGCAGTGCGCCGTCTTATTTATGCTGAACAGCCCCGACGGGCGACTGAAGTTTAAATCAGCCATGAAACTGTAAATAACTGACAAGCCCCCAGCCCCCATCCCCCTCAGCAGGGGTACAAAGTACTGGGCGCACAGCCAAAAGGGAGGACAACTTTCAGAAATATTAATGTTTAATGCACATATGTACCGTATGTACAGAGAGTGAGAGCGTGTGTGTGAGAGAGAGAGAGCACTTACGGAGATTATATCATATTATAAGCAGCTGATGTTAGAGCCAGAGTGAGCGGTGACTTGTGGCAGGTATATGTGCGTGAGGCTGACCCCGTGTGCCTATGGAAGCACAGCTGAGAATGAGAGCAGAACTGAGTCGTTGTCGGGACCCCCTGTTCCCCGTGGAAACAGTGAGGCGAGGGGGGGTGGACCCCTGGTAAAAAGAGTGTAGCATCTCTGGTCTCTGGGGTATTTTGAGAGATAGCACAGCACACAACACAGTTAGCACACTTTCTGCAGATGTGGCGTTTCAGGTTTTACGTGTAGTCCTGTGAGATTTGTCCGGCCTTGCCCTTGCACACTGTTCAGCACCAGTAGGAACTAGGCACTGGGTTCTTTCCACTCCAGCATCTGTACTTCTCTGACCAGTAATTGCATTATTTACAATTTACATGTATTTGACCCCCCCTGGAGTCATGTGGTCCGCACGTGCATCGATCTGTTTAATGTCTAGTTTCATAAAACACACACGTGCACATGCGCACACACGCACACACACACACACACACACAGACACAGCACAATGCATGTTTCATACCTTGAAAGAGACCGTGTTATTTCTGTTGAGGCGAACAAGAAATAATTAGTCATTGAGAGGCCCGGGGTGCTTGTCCCATCAAAAGCTCCTTGGTGAGGCTCCCACACGTTTGAGTCCTGAGCTCTCTGGGAGCCCGAGGGCAAAGCCTCGTTCAGCGCTTACGTTTCCACGGCTTCGTCAGAACAGAGGCAGGTTCTGGAGTCCATTCGCTGCCACATCACGAACCCTTCTGTGCGTCTGCGGACCACACGCGCGCGCATGAAATTAACTCGGAGTTCGCGCATAATGATTCACTTGGTCCGCGTGCGGAAGAAAGCTCTGCGGTTTAACTGGCTGACGGGGATCAGCTGCAGCGACCGGCGGGGATTTCCTTAATTTCTGCCACCGCGTCTACTCCGGTCCCCCTGCACCACGCTGTGGGCTTAGCTTTTCTGCCTGTCGCAAATCATTTCGAAAGCTGGCGGCCGGGTTTCCGAACGATTTTTATTCCGCGTGCTCCGGCAGCAAATTCCCGATTTCTCTGCAGTCAATCAATTCGAAAATCAACGAGACCCCAGGCTACAGGTTTGAGTGCAAGGGGAAATTTGTCAACCTCCAAGGACAGCTTTGTGCACGGTGTGTAGTTTAGCTGTCTCAACTGTGAAATTGTTCACCATGCCGCGGTCTTCTGAAGCAAGTAGACTAGATGTAATAATTCAAAACCATTGTCATGTGCATACTGTAAGGGGTAAACCGTTGTTGGATGAGTGGGGATGTTATTACTGATGGATTGGATGGGACACCTGGAAACAAAATGCAAAGCAACTGTGGGTTAGTGTTGCCAGAGTTAAATTACGTTTGTTTTGGGACTTTTTGGTTATGTGTTTGCTTTTGTTTTTATTTTTTTGCTGTGAATCATAGCTGTTTGGATCTGTTTATCTGTCTTGAGCATCTTTCAATGCCAAATATAGGTGGGTAAGTTTGGGATTTTTTGATGTAGGTAATTAAATTTGCATCTTAGGTGTGTGTGCCTGTTCTGGCTGCAAGAGAGAGGTGGCGATATGTTTTGACTAGAGGTAGCTTTTTCTTTCACTTCTAACTTTTATCTTTGTTCGATTTGGGGCTGGTCAGGCCCTGTCATGTTTGTGTCTGTGTCACTCCAGCATCACACTCTACTCTCCCCACACTCTACACAGAGGACAAATCCCCACCACACAACACACACACACACACACACACACACAAGAAGTCTGTTTGACCTGTTGAACTCGTATACAAGTTATTTCTACGTACAGTGTGCTTAAGTGTAAATCCAAAGCTGATTTAAAAAGATATACAAACAACCCCACAAGTAAAAAAAAAAAAAAAAAAATTATTCAGAAATATGAGAAAGAAAATGAATATTTATTTTTATGAACAAATGATAAAAGTATGAACATTTTGAAATATGATCTAGCTGATAGGCCACATTGCTCTTGCTGTGATGACCTCATTGAATGGCCAAAAGGGCAGGGCTGCATGGAAAAGTCCAGCCCTAGCAGAGAAACTTGCTGAACACAGCATTACCCACAAAGCATTGTGTTTCGCTGTATTTTCTTTTATTCTCAACTCTGTTTTTTTTTTTTTTTTTTGTGAAATGTGAAAGGTCAGGTCTGCTGGATTTGATAACAGGTAATACTTAAGTCTGAACTGCTTCATGGATGTATTAAAAAAAAACATTCTTCATTTCAGTCTATGAAATCGTAACCTTTTCCAAGAATTAGCTGTGGATTTTACTTCATTTCTTCTGAAGATATTTTTTTAATTTTTTTATTTTGTGTTCTCATTTTGTGGGGTATAAACAGCCATTGCAATTGGTTACTAGCTACCAGTGCTGGATGAGGGGGGTCTCCCAAACTGACAATGTGTCACCCCCCCCTCCAGAACATATTGTAATATATTGAGTGTTTAGTGCCAAGGATGTATTCTGTGTGATCAAATATATTCTTTATTAGACTACAAAAAAAAATTCACTTGAAGGTGCTCTGGAGATTTCCATGACTTTGTGGCTCTGGGCAAAATTTCAGGTAGAAGTAAGAATTTGAGGTGACATGATTAAAAAAAAACAACATTATTTTCTAAATAAAAAAAAATTAAACTGGACTGCCTCTGTCTCTTCTGTCGTCGTGGTTACAGAGGAACATGGCCGTGCGGGGAGGGCAAACGGACACTCTTCAAATCTGGTTCCGAAAACAAACGAACAATGTTCGCATGTCTCTCGCTTGTAACTGCCTTGGCAGTGCACACTGGCCAAGAGTGACATGAGTTAGTCAGGAGCTTGGTTTACCGTCCAACCCAGAGGCTGCAAATTTGACTTTGGGGTGAGGCAATGCTGTTGCACCCTTGAGCAAGGCGCTTAACTTGACTTGCCTCAGCACCTGTCTGGCTGTTGAAATGGAATGGTGTGTAATGCAGCAGGGTTAATCCAGTTCACGGCAACCCTGCAAGACCTGCAGTTATCTAAGGTGTAGTCAGCCTGCTCGGGTCTAAGGCCTCCTGACAGTTGCTGAACACTTCCGCAGCAAAATGTTCTGTGTTAGATCAACTGTGACGGCAGGCATTTTAATCTGATTGAGTACTCCCCCCCCTTCCCCCCGTGTGCCGGAGTCATTCATGAGCAGGCGATTTTACGCTGAATGTTTATTGGAAAATATTTATTAGACATATATTGAATTTCCTCAACTAGAACTCAAATTTTATTTATATAGCGCATTTCACAGTAATTGTCACAATACACTTCACAGACAACCCTGGCCTAAACTCGCACAGCTTGAAGCAACAGTGGCAAGGAAAAACAAAAATTGGTGGCAACAAAATGACAAACTACATGCTTTAAATGTATTGTAACTAGATAACTTTTTTAAAAAAAGCAAGCTTGCAACCCCATGAGACAAAGCCACAAAATGCGGTTGTTCCTGAGAACTCCAATGTGATGTTTTTTTTTTTGGTTTTCTTTCTGTGTGACTTTGAGGAAGCACTGGACAATTACTCATGATTCTGCAGCATGCGACACAGTAATGCGATGACTCATCCTTACAGCAGGCAAGAAGAAGCTCGGCCCTGTTTAATGAAGCACAGTACAACGGTTTGTGCACCGAACTTGAAACTCAGAGATTGCAGAGGTTTGATTCTCAGGTTACGCATTGCCACTTATAACTTCGGTTGAGGTACCTAAACTAAATTGCTTCAGTGACCATCCTGCTGTTTAAAAGGACTGTATGTGAAATACAAGCTGTGTAAGTCCCTCTGCGTAGACTGTTAAATGTATTATAACGTCATGTGTAGCACAAAAAGTGGGAGGTGCATACAATGGGGTAGTACCACGGAAGCACTCCTCAATGGGCCCCAACCCACACACACACACAACTGGAATTCCAGTAATCCAGTATCTCAGGAATTTGTATTGTAACTTTCAGATATAATTTTACTGCTTGAACATTAGACACACCAGATGCTTAGCTCAGGAATTATTCACAGTGTCAAGCCTCACCATATTATGATATCATAGATCATAGTGCACTATATGTCATGTAACCGTTTACTATTACGATTGTTTCCACTTTTCCTTGGAGAGCGCGTCACGTGGTAAACGCTTCATCTCGGCTGGATTCGTTCAATTCTAAAACTGACCTGAGTGGGCATCTGTGATGGCAAAAAATAAAAAAATATATAAATAAAATAAAAACCCAGAAAGCTTTCGTCCTGTAATAGTCTTGTAATACAAATAGCACGCATTGAGCATAATGTGGCCTTATGATTTTCTGATCAAAACTGGGAAATTTATTGAAGATCAACACAACTCCTATTTACTTTTATTTTTTAATAATAAAAAGGGCTGCAACGAAATGGTAGACAATAAAACGAGCAGAATAGAATCTATGTTCACTAATCAGGACAAGTGCGAGGAAGTGTAGCGTAATGGAAAAGTCGAATTTAATTGCACATTGTGGAAATTCCTCAGGCTGGGTTATAATTATATCGTTCATGTAATTAGAGGATCAGAAGGATTCTCGTAAATGAATCGTTGCGGAGGAAATAAGGGAATTAATGTATAAAGGTGCGGAAGCACTGGCACTGTGCTCTCTGAGATTTAAAGTTCAAAAACAAATACAAACAGCAACAACACGAGCAAACATGCAATAATTATTATGGCAACATTTACTATTATCTACGTATTGTCTTAAATTGTTAGCTGTTATGTATTTGGTTAGATGCATTTTTTTATTTACAATATGGACACATCGACGTCTTCAATCGTGATGCTTAGGCCTGTTAGGAGTTTAAATGTCATTTTAAAATTATTTTTATGTATTTATTTATTTATTGCAAAAATGATTGAGCAGCCGAAGAATGCGGTCAAGCTGGTCAACAATATTAATCCTGACCCTTGATAGTTAGACATGTGGTTGACGCATGTTTAGACACCCCAGAAAGTTGGAACATTATCCCGTATCCCATGAATCACGTTAACTGCAGCAATAAATAGGGTTCCTGCAGCTTTAAACGCTCGAAGGGGGAGTGATTTCACAACCAATTCAGAGTTGGAATAATCCGACTGTTCAGTGCACCGTCACCACACAACGCGGACGGAGGTCTAGAGAGACTGAACTGTGAAGTTGTACAGGAACTTTAGAGTTAATTCACTACGAATAAATTGATATATTGCTACTTTGTCGTACATACCTTAGTAAATGGTGGCATATACGCCTGTTTTAATACTGTATCGTTAATACATGTGCAACTATCTGTCGTAGCCTATTAGCAAAGGATTTACAAAACACTAAAACAAACCTGGTTTGTTTCCCGAATCTCAAGAAAACAATTCGTGATTTATTAACGGCTGCAGTGTACCGGGGTGTTTGCTGAATTACTTCGCCGTAAGCACTACTGCGGAAAACGAGGTGAGTTTAACCTGGTGGCGTTGTCGGTGTAGTTGATTATTCTCTCTTACTGTGGCCAAGCGGGTAGACTATCCTAAACTGCAGTTGAACTTCATAATATGAGCACGGTTAAGCGCAAACCAAGATTATTTATTCGTGTGTTTTTAAATTATTTTATTTATTTGTGTTTTTTCTTAGGATGATTTTTTAAAGAATGAACGGATGCTTTTAAAATGAATCATTTCTCGCACGAGATTCGTCACTGGTGATGTAGTGTGCTCATTTAATTATCGATAGTTCCGCTTTGTCCCAAACGCGCCTGCAGACTGGTCGGACACAATGAATCGCGGCTGCTTTGTTCACATAAGCAAAAGCTCTCCTCGCATTTAGAATGCCTAGAGATCCCCGCCGCACTGCCACAATGCGCGTGCAGCGTTCTCCCTGTGGTGGGACTGCCTGAAGGTCCGCACTTTGGAAGCAGCTAACACGCTCTCATTGTGTCCCGAGCGGCTAACACACACACAGTTATTGTGCCCTTAGAGCTCGTTCTTATTCGGGATGCTTTGTGACTGCGTCGCCATCTGAATTAGTTCGGAGCCTTTTTGAAGTGGTCAAGGGCGCGCAGGACGTGGTGTACTTGTTATATGGCCTTTATCTCGTCAGTTTCGTTTACGCCGAATATCACTTTTTTGTGGAAGGAGCTATCATTTGTTTTTGTTCTCACAGCAGTCTGGGAAAGGTCCTGTGGATTAGAGCACTCGCGAGTTATTATCTCTGTTGGTTACTCAAAATTTCATAGGAATTTCTTGTGACATTTTAAAGGTTGTTGTGTAGCCAGCCAGTAGATTAAATGTGCCGTCCTCCGCTCACTTTTCTGTTGGGGCGAGTGAGACAATGGTGGCAGAATATATGCAAGCGACTGTCATCTTTAGCTGCCTATTGTTACGCTGCCGGCTCGTGCGTCGGATGCAGGCAGGGAATTTACAGTACCATCATGTTTTGCTTTGAGTGTTATGAAAGCGTGGTTGGTCGTAAGTAAAAATAAACACAGAAACCACCCTGGGAGTTAGGCGCGCACTATCTGGCCATTGTGTCAGTAAGCACCAGTGCCTCTGAACTGCGGTTCAATTTTTTATTTATTTTTTAATTAGTCCTATTTCCACTTTTGGTGTCTTAAATATTGTGCTTCCCCGCGGCTACCCCAACGGTCATTATACGTCCTGGACCGTTAGTTCCCTTCCAGTACCCCGCATCAGTGGATTCATGCGCTGTGTCATCCCTCTGTCATCTCTTCTAATCTGGAGAGCTCAGATCAAGTTCACTAGACGGAGTTGGAGGCTTGCCCTAATTCATTGTGAGGTTCGGTAGACTGGCCGCTCGTCCTCAATTCACTGATGCCGCGCGACCTCCCAAACCGGGGGAGGAACGTTGTTAAGGTGGAGCGCGCCCCCTCTTTGATGTGCCTGTCTGTCGTTGAAGGCACCCCGCTGACCGTTGAATGGGCATTGTGAGGCATTACAGTAGGAGCCTACAGGGCAGAAAATCACAAGATTGCCTGCTTTTTTGGTGTGGTTTTTTTTTGAGCAGTCCTTCACGTTAGCACCAGGCTCTGCTAACACAGACACAAAACACAGAATTTGCTGTTTTCTAATAGTGGGCAAAGTGGAGTTTGTAAGGGCAGGACCACGTCGGGCGTACAGATAATCATTCCGTGGCAAAAACATGCTCCTTCGTTTTTATGGTCTGATTGATCTTTGCTTTAAAGAAATGTATATATATATATATATATTTTTTTTTTTAAACCTGCAAGTATGTGTTGTATATGTATTTTCTGACTGGGCAAATTGTCTTCTGGTCAAAAAGAGTGTTCCTGTCACTCTCGACCATCCCTCGCATTCCCCTGTTGGTCTCCCCAAGGTTTAAGCCTGGAAAAAGGATAGGATTTTCACAGATGTGGATGATGAACCAATGAAACAGGGCTTTACCCATTGAAGCTGGAGTAGACCAGTGATGTTTTTCAGACTTAAGGTGTGCAGTCATGTTTATTTGTATACCTTAAGCCATTGAGAGAGAAAGGTAGGGGATGCTGTGATTGGTTGCTATGCCTGCACGCTCAGCAGAGCTGAGAGACCTGACAGATGGGAGAGTTACTACAACATCACACAGATGGGAAGAGCTGAAACCGACCAACGGTCAGAGACACACGCGCACACACATGCGCACGTCACTCTTACAACCATGCACACACACATACATACAACACATGCACATGCAAACTCACGCACAAACTTGCATCTCACACACGCACACTCATGTGTACAAATACACGCGCACACACACACAAACAGAAGCAGACGTACATGCGTGCACACTCATGATGGCGTACTCTCACACAGAGACAGGCTGTTGGGTGTCTGGGTTCCACTTGCTGCGTTCTGCAGAAGGCTGAATGGCGGTTGAACATTAACAGAGTTCCCATGATGCTCTGGGTTTTGGGGCGTGCCGTTGACCTCGTACAACCACAGGAGAAATTCCCTTTTCCCACTTGACCTACAGAGAGAGAAGGAGGGAGGGAGAGAGGACAAGGAGGAGGAGGAGTGCTGATGTTTGGGTCCCTCCCTTCCAGCATACTAACCCCCCACACACACACGCGCACACACACACACACACACACATGCACACTCACACACACACGCACACATACACGCACGCACGCACCACACACCCGCCCGCCATGTCTCCCTCTGTGCCAAGCCAGTGTGGCAGCTGAATGACGGCCTGTTTTCTGGTTCGTTAGCTAAGTGCCTGAAGCCTGCGCTCGTGAACGTGGCGTCCCCCTTTCACTTGGCTGTGCTCGGATATCGCCGCTTCCGATTGGCTGAGGGGAGCAGCCTTCATCTTTACGCCCCATTAGTTTAGAGGTAAGCAACTCTGCTTGCCTTCGAGTTTGTGTCCTTGGTCAATGCTTCTGCTGCTCTCGCGTCGAATGGGAACCAGTGATTTTATATATATATACACACACACACATATATATAAATGACCGTTAGTAGCCGACGTGAAAAAAAGAAACAGAAACAGCGCCGGTTGGCTGCGTTGGCACAGAGACCTCGGCCTCTCTCCCCGTGTCTGAGCTTGCTTTGAGACAGTGTTGTTATGGATTATCTCACTCTGTTATGGAGTCAGCAGTTGACCTTCGATCCCCAGCCCTCAGCAGACACAAGACGCTGCTCTGTGAAACTGCGGCCTCTCTCTATCTCTCGCCGATCCTGTGAACTGACGGGTCATTGGCTGGCATTTAGCAGACTAAACACCCCCCCCCCCCACCCCCGAAATCCCATGAGAACATGTAAACTGAAAGCAGCCACTGCTAAGGCTAAAAAAATAAAACTGTTAAGCTTGGGCCACTGGTGGGAATCCTTGATTTTTCTTTGCCTCTCTTTCTCTCCTGCTCTCTCTTGCTCCACTCTCTTTCTTATTCTTTCCCTCATCAATTTATCTCACTCTCTTCTCCTCTCTCCCTCTTTCCCTTCTGTATCTTCTCTCTTTCACTTCCATTCTCTCTGTGGTCTCATCCCCTCTGCCGCTTGTTCTCTCTCCTCTTCTAGTTTTCCCACTTTTTCCTCCCCTTGACTTCGCCTCACTTTTCTTCAGCAACCCCTCCCCCTCCCTTTCTCCCTCTCCTCTCCTGCACGCTCCTTGAATGCTGTTGATGTGCTGTATACACAGACGCTGGTTACATGTGACCAGGCCCCAGCTCTCTCTCTCTTTCTATCTCCTTCTCTTTCTCTTTCATTGTGTCTCCCTTTCTCCTTCTCTGTCTGTCTCTCTCCCCAAACTCGAGTCACCTCTTTAAGTAGCGGGATGCTGTTGCCGGTTACACGTCTCTGTTAAGGGCTGGGGTGAAGGTCTCTTGCCTGGTGAGTGAGGGGCGCAGCGTAGACCCCGCGTGCGGCCTGCCAAGAAGCCTCCGGAAGCTCTGTAAAGATGGGAGCTGGCGGTCCGCCCGGAACGGGCCGCTCTGAGGTCACTCTGATGCAGTTTACGGGGGGGTCGGCGGTGGGGGGTGTGGGGGTTTGAGACTGTGGAGATGGCCTGTTTCTCATCTGAACGCTGAATTTGGTTAACTCCTCTGAGGATAGCCGAAGGGGGTTCCTTCTCTGAGGAGGGAGTGAGTCGGGGGTTTTCGACTGAAAGTGGGTCAGATGAGACGATGGGATTATGTGGCTCAGCGCCGCTGAAGCTATGGCCCGGAGGCTTGCGACACGAATCGGCTTTGCCTGCAGGTGAAGGCCCCCTTGGGTGCCTCCTGAGGTTATGCTCTGATTAGGGGTGGGACCATTTACTTGAGTGAAGGCATACTCGCCGGCATTTCGTTAAGCATTGAGAGGAAAATAAATGTTAGTGGGAAAAGCTACCTTAACAGAGACCATCATCACACGGGCTAGCTTACGCCAGAGCAAATTCACTGCGATGCCTTTAAGCTGAGCTGCTGCTGTAACACGACCTTTAGACATAAGAATGAATAAACAAATTAACTACTCGAGTAAACGCATGGACAAATCAGCTTGTAATCTTTCTGAGAAAATCACAAAATGTCCCACCCCTTGTTCTGTGGGTCGACTTACTTTATGATAATATACGCATCGAAACTATGCTTCATGGATTTGAGAAAAGACTTAGGCTGTTGGTCTGTGGTTTGTGAATTGAGAAGAAATACACTGCAGGCTTCCTTGTTCATGTGTTTTTAAGCAAGGGTGTGCTTCCTAAAAAAAACTTGGCCGATGGGGAGGTTTTAGGCCTTCCCCTGTGATCTTAGTGGGGCTCATTAGGTCAAAGGTCATCCCTAACATTGCTGCTGCCCTTTTCACCTTGTTGGTTTGAGGTTGAGGATGTGTCCATGCCATGCGGCCATCTTGTGTGTCATCTCCAGGTGAGATCAGGAAATTCCATGATCTGTTTGTTTTTGCTGTAATTTTAACCATTGTTATGGATGTTGACAGGCATTGATATGTGTGTGTTTTGAGGTGGAGTTGTGGGGTGTAAGGCTGGGGGGAGGGGAGGGGGAGGGTGGTAAAGGTTGGGAACATGAGTTTAGGATTTCTGAAAGAGGCAAGCATGTGAAGAATGTGTAGTGCAGATTATTTTAGGTGACTAGCTGGAACATGCTGGTTACCGGCCTTATAGAAGCTGTTTACAGACCACATGAGGTATTTGGGTTGACCAGATATGGACTGTGTACACCCTTGGCTTTGTGCATGATAGGGTTTTTTGACTGTGTTCCTCTGGTGGCATACTTAAAGTTTGAGGCCTTTATTACCCGTGTATGTCCCATGGAAATAATTTGAAGAAACGCGCATTGTTTAAACTTTGCACCTTGCAGCTTTAAAGTAAATGGGTTGTTTTTGCACTGATTTTTGTTTTCCGAGTTAACATGTTATGGTAACCCAGTCAAAGTTCAGAATTTCTTTACGAAATGCTTGGTCTGATGTAGGTTTATAGAAATGAAATAACATGCTCTTGGGAATGCTGGTTCGTGTTCCTTGCCTGTGGTTTTGACCTTTCACCCTTTAGATCGTGAGTTCAGCAGTTTGACCTTTACCTTCCCCTGTTGCCGTAAACATGTAAACCCTTGAGCATGCAGCTCTTTAAAGATCCATTGTGTCTCAATAGGTTTCAGTTTGCTTCTGAACTCTTGGGTAGTATCAGCTTTCTTTAAAACGGTTAGTCTCTAGATCTCACTGTTCCACAGTGCGAGTGTGTGCCTGAGTTTCTGTGAGATACGTTCGCTTGGCCTTCCTGTGTGCCTCTTTATTCTCTTGGAGGTGTGTCGTGGGGTTGTGTGTACGTCCTGGAATATTTTGGCAGAGACCGCGAGCGGAAATTCTCTCTTGAACAGAGAGCACGTCCCTTTCAACTCTGAACATTCCCTGTGGGTGTCAAAATTTTTTCCTGCGCAACCTTCTAAAACATGAACTTCCTGTCAGAGGGAAGCTCAAGCACTTCCAAGCGGGACAGGCTCTATTGAGAGGCTTTACCGTCAAAAAAACGGCCAACGCTGTGCCTTGGAACGTTCCTCCGAATCCTTCGCCAAGTTCCTGCTCAGACCACTGTTGGACAGCAATCCCATGCTGCTCTCTGTGCTGTGTCATTGGGCTCTGAAACCCAAGCACGGGCCGTTCAGAGATGCATCGCATCATCTTTCCAGCCTTTATATCGAACCTTCCCTGAAACGTTTGGAACCCACTGCTGAGAAACTTGGCAGATCCTCGGTGATATCATCATGTTTTGAATGTAAATTCAATTCAGTAAACTTTATTTATCCCAGAGGGGCAATTAATTGCTCCACATATTATCAATCAACATCAAAAGCAGATGGTACATAATGTGCACAATAGCCTGACATCACGAACGACAGAGATAACAATAAAAAAAACGGGTCATGCAGTGGTTACTGTTTATGAAATATGACTGGCATGACGATGGTGAGGAACCGGTTCAGTCAAATGTATGTGAAACTATTGCCATGCGATAACAACTTGTACTCCTGGTATCTACATGACCACATTATGGAAATATTAGTCACAGATGCCCAGTATGAAAACCTTTTTCCTTTGAAAATGTATTTTTAAATCTTTTTGAACTGGTCTGTATATTTCAGAAGAACTAACAATGGTGTATGTGTAACGTGAGATTAAATGCACTATCTTAGCTCTTGTTATTGTATGTCTAGGTTACATGGTAATTATGCGCTGTTGTTGATGTTGAGAATGCTGAAAGTTGAGAGACCAGTTCAGAGAATACAATTAAAGCGCATGGGAAATGTTTCTCCACGGAAACGCATCTTATTTGTCTGGATAATTTGAATTTAATTCTGTAGGTTTCGGAGCGCCGGGCCAGGTTTCTTTCAGATCATCTGAAACTGACGTCTTGGGTCACATCTTATTCGCCGCGACCCGAAGACGTCGGTCTCGCCTCCGTGAATCTCGCTGCCGTCATCGCCCGAACAACGCCCCGCGTTAGCGAGTTTGTCATAGCTGGCATCTGAGTCAGCGTTTTCCATTGAAAAAGGCGTCTGCCAAGCAGCTGGCCTATTTCCCCCCCCCCCCCCCTCAGCTGGGCCCACAGTGGCATCTGATCCTTTATCACCAAAAACCACCTTCAGCCCCGTGCCGGCTGTGAGGGTTTGGCCTCTTTTGCGAGCGTTCTCAGCGTTGTGGGAGAAGCTTTTGTAGGTCTGTAGCATGAGTAGCATTTTCTTTACGTGCACTGATTCGGTCCGTGTGAGTGCGCATCTTTTGTCCTGGTGTCATGCTCCTTGTGTCGGGTGTTTCGTTGTTTTTATTCTTTTTTTATTTTATTTTTTATTTAACCAGGAAGTCTCTTGAGGGGAAAAAATATTTTATAGAGACACCTGGCCAACGCAGCTACCATACATATCGTTTAAGCAATATCTGAACCTGGCACTGGTTTCTGTCTATTGGCTAACTAGCTGGCTAGCTGCCCGTCTGCTACCATGTAGTCTGCACTGCACATGCACGCGGGCGCACACACACACACACACACACACACACACACACTCACAGTGTTTATAATACACATTGCAGCTGTTCTGTTAGAAGACAGCTCTGTTACTGTAAGTGCTGAAAAGGCCTGCATTATTCCCTGGGGAGCAGCTGTTGGCTGTGTGGTTGTGTGCAGTAAAGAGGGCCTCCCCACACTCTGCGCCCACCCAACACTGACCTGGGAGGGCGTGTGGCGGCTGCACCCATATGCTTCCAATGAACACAAAACGCATGAGTGAGTGGCACTGAAATGGAATTAAGAATAAGGAAATGTAGTATGATTACTTTCATAATGTCTTTCTCTCTCCATCTCTGCCTGTCACTCTGTCATAACACACACTCACGCACATGCGCAGTCTCTCTCTCTGTCTCACACACACACACACACACACACACACAGCCTCTCTCTCATACTCTCTCTCTCTCACACACACACACCACACACAACACACACACATCTCTCCACACTCACACACAGCTCTCTCTCTCTCACACACACACACACAGCTCTCTCTCTCTCACACACACACACACACACACACACACACACACACACATGCAGTCTCTCTCTCTCTCTCACACACACACACACACACATGCAGTCTCTCTCTCTCTCACTCACACACACAGCCTCTCTCTCACACACACACACACATGCAGTCTCTCTCTCTCTCACACACACACACAGTCTCTCTCTCACACACACACACACACACACATGCAGTCTCTCTCTCTCTCACACACACACACAGTCTCTCTCTCACACACACACACACACACACACACATGCAGTCTCTCTCTCTCTCACACACACACACAGTCTCTCTCTCACACACACACACACACACACACACACATGCAGTCTCTCTCTCTCTCTCACACACAGTCTCTCTCTCACACACACACACAGTCTCTCTCTCACACACACACACACACAGTCTCTCTCTCACACTCTCACACACACACAGTCTCTCTCTCACACACCACACACACACACACACAGGAAGTGCGGTGATGTGATAGTCCCAGTGCTTCAGCCCAGCCCTGTGGTACCCAGCCCTGCATTGTCCTGTGTTTGTTTCCCGAGTTCCGCTGACCGTGGAGGGAGAGGTGTGTGTGTGTGCCTCCACCGCGCTTCCGATAGGAGAGGTGTGTGTGCGCGCCTCCACCGCGCTTCCGATAGGAGCATCCGCCGCTCTGGGAGTATTCCCTCAACACCCCAAACAGAAGCCGCGCCTTGCCTGTGCGGGACGCGTCCCAGAGGCCCCCCTGGATAGGCTCCTCCCACTGGGCGTGTCCCCGGCCTTTTTGTGTGCCGTATTCTCGCCCACGTTGTCCTACTTGAAGTTGGCTGTTGTTCTGTGTTCAGTTCCCATCTTTTTGATTGGGCGGTTGGGGGGGGTGTATGAGCAGTGTATGAGTCGTGAGAATGTGTGTGTGTTTGGGGGGGGGGGGGGGGGGGGGTTACACCTCATAATGTAGGGGGCTATCGAGTGTCACTGGTTTTTTTTTTTTCCTTTTATTTTGCGCTATGGAGGGCTGAGAGCATTTCTGCGTCTTTCACCACACATGGTGGCTCCGCCCATAATGGGGTTCGCGAAGCTTTCGCTCCTGTCATTGCAGGCACAAAGACTGACAACAGGGGTACAATGGGGAGGGGAATTACAGTGCGGGACAAGGCCAGCCTGAGCCTGGCTGTGCCGGCATTATACAACCAGATAGGACGGCCAGCTGTGTGTACTGCTTTGAGCTGTCAATGGACTTTGTGCTCGCAAACAAGCAGGCGCTTGCCTGCACAAACTCACACACGTGCGCACGCGCACACAAGCGCATGTACGTTTACGCACGTTCACACAGATGCACATCCACGCACATCCTCACTTACACTCACGCAAACACACACACACACTGGTGCAGAAAGTTCTCACACAGTTGACACAGCTGATGGGGTTCTCTCTCTTGTTTCTGCTGTCTGCTGTGTAATGTGTACAGACTGGCCTGGTCTCCAGGGAGGTGTCTGTTTTTGCAGCCGCCGCTCGCACAGTAGCGGTTGAGAGAACTACAGGCGTACAGCTTAGTGTTTATTAATGACGGCATACTGTTTGGACCCTTCGTAGCTCATCTGACACGGCTGCCGTGAGCAAACAAACCCGTACGTAATGTGAAATGTAAAGATGCGTTGTGAGTCTTTAGGTTTGTGTTTGCACTTGCGCTGATGTTGTTACTTGGCCGCCAGGCAGACCGGAGCACACACTACCTCAGCTGCGAAGTAGAATTTTGTGATGCTAATAATAGGACCAGAACGTTGAGGGGTTGTTGCTCTTATTTGCAGTAGTGGATCACATTTCAGTTGAGAAACAGGACATTTGAGGGCGAGCAGATGCACTCAAGCTGGCTCCAGCTGTGTGTGTGTGTGGGGGAGGAGGGGGGGGGGCGAATGTGTGTGTGTTGAGATGTGAAGAGCCACAGAAAGCAAACTGGTGTGTGAAATTCTTCTGCCTTGAAGGGTTTTCTGAGCATCAGTGCCATACTCCTCTGTGGGAGGCATATAATTGCGATCGTTTTTGTGCTCTGTAATTAATTCTGTGCGTGTGTGTGCGTGTGTGTATATATATATGCACTTTTGCAAATGTAGAAATGTATTCACTCAATGCCCTTTGAAACTCGTTAGCGCGGTCACCAGCTGCCGTTGTCCTGCCCAATCCCGCCAGAGAGCCGACATGTTCCCAGATTTCCGGTGTCACTTTCCCAGAGTTCCCATGATCCCTCCCTCCCTCCCTCCCTCAGCTGGTCTGCCTGCAGGTCCCTGGTGAGGGAGCAGTCGGCCGGCTGCCTGCCACTCTGCAGTCCATCTGCTGATGTCTTTATACGGGCTGCAGATCAGCTCCTCTCATTACGTCTTAATGTCTGCACGTTACTGAGGCACTGTGACACACTCACGCACGCGCACACACACACCCACCCATAGTCTCACACACGCACACACTCACACACACATATATATATCCACCCTTTCTCTCTCTCACTCACACACACACACAAACACACATGTCCACTCCTCTTTCTCTCTCACATGCGCGCACACACACACACACACACGCACACACACACGCAGTAATTATGTCAGATACTGTGACGTTACCAGGCATTGCTCCTGTTATACAGGTTTAAAAAAATGCTTTCATGTAAAGGGTGTAAACATATAATTTGTTGTTAAATACGGACACAAATGTTCTTGGTCGGCATTCTGAGCACACAGAAGCAAAACTTACAGTTTGGCCCCACACACTAACCAAAGCACACCTGTATTTAAATGTTCTCTCTACTGGTGATTAGTCTGTCACCAGTGTTCTCTTTCTAATGAGCGTGCAATTGAAAAGGAGTCCTATCATTAACGAAACACTGCTGTAACAATGCAAACTATATTCAGCATGGAGGTTCAGATACATGTCGTACGCAACCAGAATGGCTAAAGGTTCCTTTCAGGTGAATGAGATTCATGAAGTTTCAAACTGTCCACATGCAATCAGTCTTTATGTTAACGTTTTGTCATTTTGAGTATTTACGGAAAGTCATTCTCCTTGCAGGTCATTCATGGGAGTTGCTGTCCTCACAAAATGAGGACGATGTGTTTGGTGAATTTGTTGACAAGCACCCTCTTCTCCCAGGGAAAGTTTGGTTGTTACGTTACTTTACATTACATTGCAGGCATTTAGCAGACGCCCTTATCCTGAGCAACTTACACAGCTATTTACACAGCATTTACATAGCATCCGTTTATACAGCTGGACTTATATTGAATCAATGCAGGTTAAGTACATTGCTCTAGGGTACAACGGCAGTGGTTACAGGACCGGCTCCTTACCCATTGTACTACACTGCCGCCCTTATTTACTGGTTGCCCCCGCATGTCGCTCAAACTAAAGTGTACATTATTTACAGAAGCTCTTTGGTTTTAGTCCTTTGTTCTTTGGTGTCATAGCCGGGCCCTACCTGCTGTTCAGCTTGTTTCCTGTGACCCTGTTCCAAGTGGAGCGCGTGAGCTTTGGTGTGTTTTTAAGGAGCCCCACTGCTTTGTCCCCCAGATTTAAACGGATCGTAATTTCCTGGAGTGTGTTTTTCCCTGTGTGTGAGAGAGAACGTAACAGTGGCCGAGGCATGTTTCTGAAGTGAATGTTATTCATTCAGATTTAAACCATTGAATTAATGGCCTCCAGTGGGGCCCCGTCTTTCATTAGCATTGAATGACTTCCTGTAGTTTTCACCCACAAAGACGTCTGGCTAGGAGCCCTGTGTGTGTGCGTGTGTGTGCGCGTGTGTGTGTGCTCAGAGAGAGTGAAAGAAAGATCTATAGTATGATTTCAATGTGAACGTGTGTGTGTGTGTGTGTGTGTGTGTGTGAGAGTGAGATGGGGAAAGAGAGGAAGATCTATAGTATGATTTTAATGGGAGCATTCATGCGTGTTTGTTAACCAGTCATCACGTAGGTCAAAGATAGTCTATTTCCGATGTGGCTGGAGGGCAAAGTCTTCCTCGCTTTCTCTCCCTCTCGCACCCTCCCTTCCTGTTAGAGCATGGCTGTCATCATCATAGCTCCTTCCTTCCCATGATGCACTTTGCCCTGTCTGCTGGTTTTGGCTGATCAGTCCTATCCCCCATGGCGCACCACAATCAGACGCTTATCTTTCTGCTGATTTGGCACTTTTTTTATTTGTGGGGCTATAACCTTGGTGAGTAGGAGGGGAGTTTTGTGTCTCTCTTAACTTTCTCTTACTGCCTCTCTGTCTCTGTGTTTCTCTGGTGGATTTTTTCGACTTGGTGAAATGATTCGTCTGTTCTGGGAGGGACTGCAAATGCACATACAAAATGTAGTGTTCCCATTGCTCAGTGCCTGTACAGCAAGCATTGCTCGAGTGTCAGAAGGGCACGTAACCCTCTGTTTAGGAAGAATGAGTACTGTAGGTAATATTCATGCAATGTTTTCTTCCTGCTTGGTGTGTTGCCACCAGTACAGTTGTGTGGTTGAGTTGTTACAGTTGAGTTGTGTAGTTCATATCAGAGATTTGTGAATGGGGGGGGGGATGGCTTACCTGTGAAGGTTCAACCAACTCCACCTCTCTTGTGCTGATGAGGTTTGGGAATGTTCCAGCAGTATTGGGGCAGTGAGTACCACCCATCCGTCCCATTTGTGTCTATTTGAATGCCAGGACCACACCCTCCAGCCCTTCGGGCCCTGTAGGGAGGGCAAGTGGAGGGGTGACGGTGGTACCAAGCAGGGTAGGGTGAGGGGGCCATATTTTGAGTCGCTCTATTTTTGAACGTCCCGCACATGGCGTCGGGCAGCAAGGACGCTGGCGGGGGGCGGACTGCAGAGATTTAACGGGGATAAAAGCTTAATTATCCGCTTCGTTAGCGGTTAGCCGCGGCTTCCTGTTGGGACCCTGCACAGGAGCTGGCCTGCAGGTCACCGCTCTCCCCGTTTCCCGCCAACAACGCGAGAATAACAACTTCAGAAGGGAAACGAACATGGAGGCCGATCTCTATTTTTATTTTCGCCGTGCCTTCAGGACGCGGCAGGGCACACCCGTGACCTGAAATCAGGAAATTACATTTTATTTGTGTATTGTGTTTTGTAGAGACCATTTCACACAAGGATTCTTGGAAATAGGGGGGAAAGAATGAGGAAAGGCTGGAACTGAACTTCCAAAACACCAGCAAGTGGGGGTAATTGAGCTCTCCTGTGAGAAGCAAAACACTGAAATGGAACAGGACACACCCTCTCCCTCTCTCCCTCCCTTTCTCTCTCTCTCTCCCTCTCTCCTCCCTCTCTCTCTTTCCCACCCTCTCTCTCCTCCCTCTCCCCCTCCTTCTCTCTGTCTCTTCCTCTCTGTCCCCCCCCCCTCTCTCTCTCTTTCTCTCTCTCTCTCTCTCTCCTCTCTCTCCCCCTCTCTCTCAGGCGAGTGCTGTTTAATGCAGGCT
Organism: Anguilla rostrata; assembly: GCF_018555375.3. NCBI lineage: Eukaryota > Metazoa > Chordata > Actinopteri > Anguilliformes > Anguillidae > Anguilla > Anguilla rostrata. The sequence goes on from NC_057934.1 coordinate 59,808,197, forward strand.
CTCTCCAGGGTGGTTTTTATTCAGGCTGAACTCTAAGGCCAGCCGACTCAGGGGACCCGCACCTTTGGGCTTCTCACAGAAGGCTAGGTGTGTCAGGTGCTGCTTATGTATGATATGCATACACTGACCCCTGCCTGGTTCCTTTTTTCTTCTTCTTTTCTTTCTGCCCTTTCTCATGCTCTCATTCCCACTCCCTTTCTCCCGTTCCACCCGAGCTTCCTCTCTCCTGCTCCGACGCACGTCATCCGTATTTAATTGCTTCTGCCCCCCCTGGCCTGGCGACGATGGCGGTCTTAGCCTGCCGGGGATTAGCCCTCGTTTTCCACCGTATTTACGTTTTGAGCGTTAGACACAGGGATTACTCGCTGGGCTTAGACGTCCGCTCCCTGGCCCCGCCCCCTGCTCCGTCGTCCTGGGCGCTCGACAGGCTGCTTCTGCGTTTCAGAAGCTGGGATGCTTTTACGCACATATGTGTTCACGAACAGAAACCGCCACCGCTCCTGAGATCATACTGACCTTATGGCCAGGTCCTGATGAGCAAACGGTGAGTCAGTTTTGGGGCCCTGAAACCATAAACGTTATCCACAGTTCTGTTTGTCCCAGAGTGCTATCCGTAGCGTCTGCTTCTTTCCGAAATGAACGTGGGTCGGCGTGAACACTGTCACCTTGTGCCAAAATCTGTTTGAGTGAAAGCGAACTTGACACTTCATTGTTTGAGGGGGTCAGTAAGTCAGCCGTTCAATTGACTTAATGTAGTGGCGGTAGTGTAGTAGTTTGGTTAGGATGCTGGACTTAAATGAGATGAGAGCTTACGGTTTTGGGTTCTTGTTGGGGCACTATTGTTGTACCCCTGAGAAAGGTGCCTACCCTGAATTGCTTCATTGAATATCTAGGTGTACGTATTTACTGTATGTATGAAAATGCTCTTGCCTGACTGGGAGCGTCTGTAAACAAAATCCTGCCTTTTGCAGCCCTTACGGTTGGTGCTCGTTTGCCTTCAGGGTTAGCCTAGCCTCGGCACTGCAGAGGAAGCACTCATATGAACAGCGGCCCAGGACAGCCGGTTGGGGTCAGGTTAACAGGAAAGACAGGTCTGCTGTTGTAAGCTGCCTTAGTTACCGCTCACTAGGAAAGGAAGGGCTCTATCATTCATAAAACAATAGCTATGTATTCAAAGAGAACCTGCAGTGTTACTGTATCAGGTGCTCAGCAGCAGGATGGGGTAATCGTGCTATTTCCACACGGCTCACAGAACCTCTTTTGTCCTGTGGTGTGACGTAATGATTAACCCTTTGAGGTGCCAGATTACAAATACGGGATTAGAATGTTATTAACTGGGCATTCTAATGCTGATGTAATAATCGCCACTGGTAACTGAAAGCAATGTGGAACTGATAACTGAGTTCTAGAACACTGGCTTATAATTTTGGGGGGAAAAAAAAACATCATAAAAAAACCTGCTCTTCAGAGGGCTGTGGGACTGGCCTTAGCATCACATCACCGCAGAGGTGAATCTCTAGTGTTGCGATGCTACTGCGGCCTCCAGCCGAGGTGCTGAGCTCAGAGCTGCTCCGTGTGCGTATCCGCTTGCGTAAGAGGGGAAGCTGGGAATGCGAGCGCTCGGTGGAGGAGTGGATCTGCTGCCCTCGCTGATAACCTCACGTTTCAAAGCACGGCTTCGCGAAGAGACTCGGCTTTACCGAAGCAAGGGCGCGGAAGTGACACCTTGTTCACTGAGCAACCGTCGTGAACATTTTTCTGGAACGCACGCACGCACACACACACACGTAATTACCAATACTGGAAAAACAGGGGCAACAAAAGTACAGGTTGAAGGTGTCGTGTCAGAAAGGTGAGACCTGCTGTAGCTGCAGGCAGATGATCCACAGACCCCTGCAGGGGCACAGGAAGAAGATCTTTTCAATGTCAATGAAGCCGAATCTCTCTGCCCGTCTCTGAATAGCAGTGCAATCGCCCTATCGGGGGCTTTGATCTGGAGACACAATGGAGGGGGCGGGGCTGTGAGGCGAGAGAATGCCGCAGGTAATGGTGTCACGCAGAGGTGTCAGGTACAGGACGAGGGTGCATAATGAGGTGGGTGTAGGTGGGGGGGGGGGGGTGGTGACGGTTTGCAGTGAGGTGTGAGCAGAGAAGGGGAGGCGCGGGGGGTCATACGAGGTAGGTGGAAGCGGGCCTTCATTGAAAAAATTACAAGAGGCCTTATGCGCGGGTGTGACCTGAGGGCGCTGGCGAGATGGTGTCAGGTGACAGGGGAGACGTGCAGGGTGAAGGCGGTTTAATTTAGGATCGCCCGCGGGATAGAGGGGTTCACCCGGTGTTCAGGGCAGTTCAAGGTGAACTGCTCTCAAAAAAATGAAATAAAATAAAATAATAATACCACCAGCTGTCATAATCGAAGGGAGGCAATTTAAGAGATGAAATGAGTGTGCCTGTACTGTACTGATGGGCAATTCACAAACCGGCAGCACTTAGTCCTCTGTGCCTTTCTGCTAAGTAGCCCACGCCTCTGCCATTATATTTGTACAAGGAATTAAGAAAAATGAAGATGACCCCTCTCTTGCCCCCTCTGAAAATAGCCTGCAGTTTTCAGCCGGGTGCCGGGAAGCACTTCTGCTCATCTGCAGAGTTTAAAAAAAAAGAAAGTTATTTATTCCTTTGGAAAGGTTTAGTCCGTCTTTCGAAGTGTGAAAGTTTCAGTGTCTGTTGTTTGGGTCGTTTGATGGAGCTGGAACCCTCTCGTCTTACATTCTCTGTAGTTGGGGCTTTGCTGTAGGAAAGAGAATCCTGATGCAAACGTTTGGGACGTTATGTAAATTATTCAAACCCGATTCAAATTTGCCTTCCAGTGCGCATGGTTTTTTTTTTTTTTCAACACACCGTTCAGCCGTCGTTCGCACGGTATAAATCAGTCCAGGATTGCAGCGCTTACTGGTTCCTCACCCTTGTGTGGTGTAAATTGCCCTCAGGCGGGGTAGTAGGCTGACTGAATGGTGATTGGATTAATTACCTGTGTCTGTCTCTCACCTCCCAGGGTGAATTAGCACCTCAAATGGACTCCAGGGGGTGCGTTAATTTAGTTCCCCTCCCTTGCAGTAGCCTGCTTCATTGAGGAGTGTTGCTCAGCGTTCAGTCTTGTCTGTTTCTGTGACGTCACTTTCAATATTGGTGTCTGTTGCATGATGGCCACAGGGATGTGGTCTGCAACTCAGGGTTTCAACCACCTGCAGCCTCTGAACTCCCCTGTGTTCATTTTGTCTGCTGCTGTGGGCTAGGCTAGTGCACCTCACTCTGACAAAGTGAATGGGAAAGTTTCCTAGGACTTAAATGGTGCAGGGCAGCCTGGTTGTAAGTGGGAAAGGGCTATAAAGAGCCGGCCTGGTTTCAGCTCTACAGTGGGAAAGGGCTATAATGAGCCAGCCTGGTTCAGCTTTACAGTGGGAAAGGGCTATAATGAGCCAGCCTGGTTCCAGATCTACAGTGGGAAAGGGCTATAATGAGCCAGCCTGGTTCCAGCTCTACAGTGGGAAAGGGTTATAATGAGCCAGCCTGGTTCAGCTCTGCAGTGGGAGCAGGCTATAATGAGCCAGTCTGGTTCAGCTCTGCAGTGGGAAAGGGCTATAATGAGCCAGCCTGGTTCCAGATCTACAGTGGGAAAGGGCTATAATGAGCCAGCCTGGTTCAGCTCTGCAGTGGGAAAGGGCTATAATGAGCCAGCCTGGTTCCAGCCAGGTCTGTAGTGTTATGAAAGATAAATGTCCAAATGGAGCCATTTATAAATGAGCACTGTTAAGGTCTCTTGAGAGCCTTAAGTGGATTAATTTAAAAAGACTCTTATAAAAGCGCTCTTAATCGATCACAGCCGCAGAGTGCCCGTACGCTTGTGTAATGTGAGAGGCTAACGCCAGAGCGTGCGGCGTGTCGTCCCGTGAGTGCGTTCCTGACCAGAGGGGGCAGTAGAGAGGTATGTGAATCATGTGCAGCCACTTACCCCCTGAGCTCTGAATCTCACTGAGCTGTACTTGGTGCTGACGCTGGGTAGGGATTATTCACACCTCTGTGGGGGGGTAGCCGGGGGGAGAAGGGTAATTTAGGGAGCATGCCCTCCCATGGGGGCAGACGGGGTGGTGATGGGGGGTGGGGGGTGGTGGTCTCTTTTGGCCATGTGTGGCTGTTGACATGGCGCTTATGTAAACCCCTGTACTAATGCTCCACAGCGGGGATGGCTTGCATCACTGGGTCTGAATTAGTAATGCCACGTGGGTGTTTGGGAAATTAATCCTGGCAGCAGGAACAGGAGCTGGCTGCTTTGGGCTGAGCGCTGCACCTATCCTGAGCTGGAGAGAGAGATGGAGAATGCGAGGGAGAGAGGGGTGTATGTAAAGTTGGTCTCGGAGAGCTACAGGGTCGGCTGGCTAGGAGTGCAGTATAATGGTTAGGGAACTGGAATTGCAACCTACTGGGTGCTGGTTCGATTCCCAGGCAGGATACTGTGTTGTACCAATTTAAAACATTGGTCCTAGCATACCTGGCAGTCAAGGGATCAGCCCCAGCATACCTCCACAAGATATTCAAACCCTACATGCCAGCCAGATCCCTCCATTCTGCTACCTCAGGACGCCTAGCACCTCCCCCTCTTCGCACCTGCACTTCCAGAACACGTCTCCTGTCTGTTCTGGCCCCACGATGGTGGAATGACCTCCCTGTGGAGGTCAGAACAGCTGAGGCTGTGACCCATTTCAAACGACGACTGAAGACCCACCTCTTCAGGCTGCACCTCTCCCCATCCCTCCCTTCCCCCCTGTAGGGGGCGACATAGCTCAGGAGGTAAGACCGATTGTCTGGCAGTCGGAGGGTTGCCGGTTCAAACCCCGCCCTGGGCGTGTCGAAGTGTCCTTGAGCAAGACACCTAACCCCTAACCCCTAACTGCTCTGGCCAATGAGAGGCATCAATTGTAAAGCGCTTTGGATAAAAGCGCTATATAAATGCAGTCCATTTACCATTTACCATTTAAATGACTAAACTTAGGGTTGTAACTAGGCAGCTGTTTCATAGGTGACTTAGGCGCATCAACTGTCTTAACGACTACTTGTATTTTTATTTATTTTTATTTTTCCATAGATTGCGTTGTTGCCGTTCTCGTTGTTAGTGTTAATCAGTTTAACCATCAGGGTCCGAGTTGAACTATGCGGTTGTTCCCTGTACTTGGACCGGTACTTCTCTCTAGGCGTTTCGTCATACTTGTTCCTGGTTATGGTTATACACTTTGTTGTACGTCGCTCTGGATAAGAGCGTCTGCCAAATGCCTGTAATGTAATGTAATGTAATGTACCATTGAGCGAGGTACTTAACCTGAATTTCGTTAGTACATATCCAGCAGTGTAAATGGGTGTGCAAGCAAAAGTGACTTTGGATCAGAACGTCTGCTAAATGCCTGTAAACGTAATGTTTTCACATTCAAATCTGCAACCAGTATAGATAGAAGAAACCAGTGTAATCACACCGTACAGTCAAAATGATTACTTGGTAAGTGTTGACTACCAGCATACCAAAGAGCAGCACAGCCCACGGCTCTCTGGTGCTGCATGCTGGTACCAGAGACTGGGAGGGAGGTGAGAGAGAGAGAGACTGCTGACTGCGGTCCTTGGTTAAGGAAAGTGAAAGTGTGTCTGTGTGCGCGCGCGCATGCGTGTGCGTATGCTTGCGCAAGAATACATGTGTTTGTGTGCGTGCGCCATGTCATGTCATGTCATGTGATAAGCGGTGAAGATAACGTCCTGTAAATCATTCACACACTCCCTCAGGTCCCCTCTGAGCGTTGAGCTGTAGCGTGAAACTCCTCTCTCCTGCAACTGCCATTTCCTTTTATATCTCTGAGCGATCAAAGAAAAATCACTTTAATCTTTAAACAATAGAATTTTTTTTTGGGATTTTATATATTATATAGTAATAATATATTTTTTAAATATATTTTTTAAAAGAATCTTGGTGCGGTTAAAGCAGCGGTCCGTGCCTTTGGTTGTGTGCGGTCCATGTTGGTGTGGTTAAAGAAGCGGTCCGTGCCTTTGGTTGTGTGCGGTCCACCTTGGTGCGGTTAAAGAAGCGGTCCGTGCCTTTGGTTGTGTGCGGTCCACCTTGGTGCGGTTAAAGAAGCGGTCCGTGCCTTTGGTTGTGTGCGGTCCATCTTGGTGCGGCCGTTGTGGAATGTGTGACAGCTGACCGCTGGCCCTCCCTGGTCGTGTGAAAAATGGCTGAAATGGAATTTGTCCCTGGGCTGCACTGTATGGAGCTCAGTATGGGGGGGGAGGGGGGGCAGATACTGTGGGAATGGATTTCCCTGGGGGCTACAGTCGCACATACATAATGTTGGTGTAAATCCCCCCCCCTCTCCCCACTGTAGGGTTTTTTTTTTTTGCATGGATGTGTTTGAACGGAAACGGTTCTCCTGCTCTGAAACGCAGCGCCCTGGGGCCTTTTCTATAGACCGGCTTTGGCAGGAGGCCTGTGGTGTGTATGTGTGTGTGTGTGTGTGTGTGTGTGTGGGGAGGGGGGCGTTTGTCCCGGTGTCATTCACAGGAAGTTGTCGCTCGGACGCTTGGTTGGTGGCACTGGCCGGCTTCGCGCTTCGGCTGGCGTTGTGTCAGTCTTTCTTTTTCGTGTTCTGGTGCGCGCAGACGCACACGCACACGCAGACGCACACGCACACGCAGACGCCCGCGCAGACGCACACGCAGACGCACGCGCAGACGCAGACGCACAGTCTCTCTCCCACATACGGACGCACGCCCTCTGCCCAGGACTCAGTGTTTACTTCCATACCCCATACTCCTTTCAGAAGGCCCCCTGTAGCGCTCCTTTTAGTATGCCCGTTTTGGGAACCTGAGATGTTTTGCAAGGGGTCACTGTCACTAGAGGTCACAGCGGGGTCAACTCAGGGTCTTTGACTGTACTGGTACTTTTAGAGGTGGATTACATTAATATGTCATTTTCAATCATGTCCCCAACTCCAAAGTGCATATTTGTACATAACGGCAAAGACCTTTTTGTCTGGCTTTGAACTGAAGCATCTCCTGTGCCCTGATTGGATTAAGGGCGATGATGTAATACGACCGGGATTCCCACTGAAATGTCCCCCTGACATGACCTTGTTGGCCTTGGTGGTAATGACAAAAGGTTTGTCGCAGCATTTTCTGGCATTTGAACGTGTTCCCTTCAGAAATGGCAACTCTCTCAGTTCTTTGTGTCGCCTCTGTGCGTGGGGCGATGCTAACTCTGCTACCCGCGCTTCAGTGCAGCTGTGTGAAAATGTAGCCTCATGACGAGGCCTGTTTGTGGGCTTTTTCTTTGACGTCTCCCATTCCCTGGGGATTTTCAGAACGTATTTTAATTGCTAATGCAGTCCACACTAAATTATTCCTCGTAAATTCTTCTTCTTTTTTTTTTAAAAACATTTGCCAGTCTTTGATAATGAAGCCTCTACATCCATGATGCATTTTTTAGTGTGTGGCATCTATGGTATAATTAGACTTCTACAATGGGCCATTCTTTCAGTTAAACATTCAAATGGGTGATTGCTGAGAATTATGCTGTAATTCGGGGTGGGGGGGTGCGGCGGGTGGTAGTTTCCTTGTAGCTGTGTAAATGAGGATTTTTCGGTGTGGGGGCTGGGTGTAGAGACACATAGCACGCCTCTGTGAAGCGGGGGGAGGGGAATTATATCAGGTTATAGAATGAAAAGTTTTAAACCCGCAGTGGTTTGCGGGGGGTGGGGGGGATGGTCCTCTCCACAGGGGACGCTCTGTCCTTTTGAAACTGGGTTAGCTTATCATTTATCAAAGCCTCTCTCTGTTCTCCCCCCAGAGCAACAGTTGCTTTTCCACTTCAATGGGCTCTTGTTGCAGGGCCGTGTAAATATTTTCGAGGGTGACGTTTCTCGGGAGTATTGCCGCCCGCTGCCTCGTCCATTGTGCAGCCCCACACACACACACGCCCGCGCGCGCACACACACACACGCACGCACAAAGGCAGGCGCGTCAGAAGTTCCGCCGCCGTCATTGTAGGAGTTCCGAGGCCGTGAGATCACTTCCTCTTCCTGTCCTGTCAGTTCTTACGGTACTTCTTGGTCTTACACGTACACCATTTCACAGCTGCCAAGATCGCTGCTGTAGCGAAGGCACATCGATTAAGCGGTTTGTCCTGAGTGGTGTTTACGAGTGGCTGGGGTAAATTAGTAATGAGTCACTTGCACAGGTGATTGTGGTGTAATTAGACTGGGGCAGGAGATCAGTGTAGCGTGTGAAACGAGAGCTTCCTGTTGCGGTGTCTGGAAATGACTGGGCCGGAGAATATTTTGGCTTGGTTACCGATGCTGTTTACAGTTCAGAGCTTACAAGGAAGGAACATAGAGTCCCTTCCGAAGTCCGTCCAAGCGGGAGGAACTGAACGGGTTCACCACGAAGGGGCGTGACGCAGCATTCCCGCTGTGCGCTCATCCACGGGAAATCCAAAAAGTTGCAGGTGAAGCTTCATTTTCCCAAGCTACGGCGGTGGAAGTGTAAATGAACTGGCACTGGAGCTCATTTTGGGAGTTCAACCGTTACGGCGGCTATTTAAGCGTGTAATTTGAAGCATGAGCCAAAACCATGTGCCCGTGCTGGTATTCCACTCAAGCGTCTGCGCTTGAAGCTCTGGGAATTTACAACCACTTCGGCTCATTTTTAGCATTCTTCGATAGCTTCTCCGCTCAAGTTTTCTGCAGATGGGACCTGACGTCAGACAGACCACACCTCACTCCCTTCTGCTCTCTGATTGGCTGAGTGATTAAAGGCCGTTTGCCAATGGCAGTCCGAGGCTCTACATGTCCAGTATCAGGCCAGACAAATGGCATGTTGAGATATGGCTGATTATTATTATTGCCACTGTGCATGTGAATATGATGAATGATAAATTGGATACATTTTGGGCATTAATAACGGCATTGGTAACTGCCATCCATGATGTTCCAGCCTGTGGAATTCAATAAAAAGTCATTCTGAAAGAAAGAATATGAGGGCAGACAACTGCACATTTTAATGACCGATGTTTCTGGGCTGGCTAACCGAATGCCTGTCCTCCAAGAGTCAGGGCTGGTTTACGCTTAAGGTGTTGGGTTGCCAATATGTCACTGGAGTGTTCTTCCCCGAATGTGCTGGTGCTGGGGTAACAATCGCTGCTGGTAACTGTGAAAGCAATGGAGTTCTAGAACACTGAGTGAAAAAGCTACTCGTTGAAGGCTTAAAATCATCAACCAATTCAAACCCAGGAAACCAGTCGAGATGCGTTAACTGTGTAATCTGCTTCAGTCGATGGATTAGCCTTTGAGCAAAAGTGAAAACCAGAACAGCTGACTCCCCGCAGCTCTCCGGGGCCTGGATTACAGACCGGTGCTGCTGTCACACATTTCAGTGCTGGCCTTTTTCATGGCTTGCAGACAGAACTGAGGGTGGACCGGAGCTAACGTGATTTTTAGTCTCTCTGCTCTGGCTGCCGTCTGAGTTGTTGGCAGGAGATGGGGGGACTGGCGAGAGAGAGAGAGAGAGAAGCTTAGAAGAGGCCTCAAGTGTCCCCTGGAGCTGTCGGAAAGCTGCCAAGGCCTCTGAAAAGCAGAGGACGGGCGAGATACTCGATCTGGTGACGCCGCGGGCTGTGGAATGGGAGACTGAGAGTGACACAGAGACTCGATACCTCCCGGAGACTGGGGGGGGGGGGGGAGCTGTGGTGTCCATGCAGAGAAAATGCAGTTTCTCTTCATTCCTAGTTTTTGAGTGGGTGGCGATGAGATGGGATGGGCCGCATCAAGATTCTCAGCGTTATGTAAGGGGGTGTGGTCAGGGGGGTGGGAATGGGAACGGTCGGTCTCCCAGGAAACGGAGAGAGGACCTGATGATGATAGATCTGTTGGCGTGCGGTGTTTGGTGTGTCCGTACGGAGTGGCTTTGGAGCGGGATCGGTGGGCCGCTTGCGTGAGGGGAATGCGTCCCAGAGACCTCTATTCACTGCATGAGAGAGATTCCCGTTTTAGAGGGAACACCCCCTGCCCCCTCTCCCCACACCGACCCGCACCGCACCCTCTCTCTCGCTCTCTCACTCCCTTTCCCCCCCCCTTAACACCAGGCTCCTCAGTCCTCATTCCAGTACACTGAATTGCCATCAGCTGAGTGCAGCTCAAGTTTTTGTTTTTTTAAGCTCAAACTTACGCGAGCTTGCGTGTTTATGAAGGCTTTAAATATTTGACCGTGGCTTATGCAGTACATGCAGTTTGTTCCTGTTTTATCTTTGAACATTTCTGTAGTACACTTATGTTAAACTTTGCCTGGGGACTGTGGGATACTGAGAGCTAACACTGCAGTACACTGGACGCTCCGCCATCCATGATTCAAGCTGTGGACTGTCCCTCCTTGCGAAATGCATGAAGGAGAAACAGAAACTGGCACTGCTGAGGACAGGCTGATCCAGAAGATTGGAATGAAACGAGGGAAATTTCTGAGCTTTTCCATGTGTCCCGCCAGAGTCAGTGCAGTCTGACTAACAGTGTCTGCATGTGCACAGCCAAGCTGACAGTGTCTGTACAGTCTCGGCCTTCTAAATGTGTTAGTTTTTATAAGGGACTATCAGGATTAAACTTTGAGACAATATAGTGAAAATATAATACCTGATTATATTTATATCCCCTGAGTTCCAGTTCTACTTCCTTAACACTCCTTGTCTGCGTTGTGTTCTTTCTTTCTGATTTAGAATTTCTTCTAAAGAAATTTCCTCTCGTCTCTTTCTAGGCAGAGCTGCGGATGTCAGCGATTGTCGACCAAGGCCGGCCTTCTGAGCGACTGCGATGGCTGTGACCGCCCTGTACCTGGATATCCGCGTTCCCTGACCGCCTTACGGCCACGCCCTGTCCGAGAGCTACTACCCGGCGCACCTTTTTTAGCTGTAGAACTTCCTTCTTTAAATTAAAATTTGCTTGTTCGCAGCCTGATATTTGAACCCTTTCTGTGGAGCGTCACCCGGAGCAGAGATGCCCATCCTAAAGCAGCTGGTGTCGGGCTCGTCCCAGTCCAAGCGCCGGTCGCGGGCCGACCTGACGGCGGAGATGATCAGCGCCCCCCTGGGGGACTTCCGGCACACCATGCACGTGGGGCGGGGCGGGGACGCGTTCGGGGACACCTCCTTCCTCAGCAGCCGGTCCGGGGAGCCGCCGCGGGACGAGGAGGCCCGGTCCGCCTCGCCCGGGCCCAAGCCGAGCCTGCTCTCCAGAACCTTCCGCAGCAGCAAGCGCTCGCAGTCCGTCAACCGGGCCGACAAGCGCGACACCCTGCTGGCCCCGCCCGGCGACTCGCCCGCCTTCGTGAAGAACGCCGTGTCCCTGCCCCACCTCAACGACGAGGACCACGAGAGGGGCGTGGCCCGGGTGCCCAAAAGCCTGTCCTCCAGCCCGCTGAGGAAGGGGTGCGAGGGGGACCCCAAACCCGTTAACGGGGCGACTGCGGCGGCGGTGGCCGGGCCCGCCCGGGGGCTGGACCTGGAGCTGGACGAGAAGAATTTTGGGGAGCTGACCGACCTGCCCCCCTCGACCGGCCCCAGGGGGGGGATGAAGCACGCCGAGTCCATCATGTCCTTCCACATCGACCTGGGACCCTCCATGCTGGGGGACATCCTGAGCGTGATGGAGAAGAAGGCCTGGGACGAGGACGACCTCGGGTTCGAGGAGGGCAAGAACAGCGAAGGCAGGGCGTCCCCACCCCTCAGCCCGCCCGCTGAGGAAGAGGAAGAGGAGGAGGAGGAGGAGGAAGAGAGGCTGCAGAGGGCTCCCGTCCGTCCACCCCGCGCCACTGTTCACGGGGGTGGACCCTACACCCCCGAGCTCCGCCCCCGACACCACCACCACCTGGACAGCTGCTCCGTCTCCAGCTCGGGCTCCGCAGCCCTGGAGGAGAAACCACTGGGCCAGCCGCAGGGGGACTCGGACAGCGCCAAGTTCAGCTCCCCGCAGGGGGAGGACGAGAAAGACTTCTCCTTCATGGACGAGGACGAAGACGAAATCAGAGTGTAGAGGAGGACGCGCGCGCGCTACTCAAGTTTAGGAAAACGGCGTGGAAAGGCGGGATTTGGGTGACTCTAAAATGAGTAGTTGTTTAGGACGCGTTAGAGACGATCTCCTCAGACCCCACCAAGGGGGTGGGAGGGTAGCTAAGAGCCTGAGGGAAGAGCCCAGTTTTTCTCCCAAATATTTTTAAACCCACAGTCCCATGAGTCATACTTCATAGCATTACGGAATTACACTGCTGTCCCTGGGTAGAGTAGGACTGGTCACTACACACACACACACACATACACACACACACACACACACACACGGTGATGCCACTATAGTACTGTCGCTCCTGGGCCCTGGCACATGGGTCAGGTTACATCTGATACACTGATGGATCTCCATTTGCTCAGACTCGGGACAGAGCCGGCGCTTTGGCGGAAAAGCCTCCGTTGCCATGGTGACGGGATGTTCTCACTGCCGTCTGGTTAATCCAGGAGGATTTGGGATCTCACGAAGGCAGCGGTGTCAGTTGAACGGGACAGCAGCCTGCACCATGTCGTTTTTTGTAAAAAAAATAAACGTGTGTGCGCCCGTGTGTGTTACACGCATCCGCCAGTCTCACGTGAGAGCTTATCAGAGCGCTTCCTTGCTGGTTGCTGGTTCAGTCACAGTGTTTTTGGCAAAATGCTGTATTGACAGGCAGCCCCTGCCACCAAAGCAAGAAGCCCAGAGCAATCCCTTCCCACAGCCCTCCCTCCAGTTCCCCCCCCCTTCCCCCTCTCTACTCGCTCTCGGTCTGTGAGACACATGGTGAAAGGGACTGGCACAGTCTTAACTGCAGTTTCCCACAGAGGGGAGACAGGCTTAGAGTGCTGAGAATAAAAAGTATAGTAGGCCTTAGCAGCCTAGCACTTTTATACTGGAAGTGCGTGCGTGCGTGTGTGCGTGCGTGTGTGTGTGTGTGTGCGCGCATGTCAGTGAGGAGAGTGCTAGTTTCACAAAAACTTATAGGTCTACAGATCTGTTCCAATCCTCTCCTCTTTTGAGATTAATACCAATAACACATAATTGTGATTTCCCCAATACTGATATTTTTGTAGTACTGATTGTATGTACATATTGTTGCATTGCCAGTTGGTCGCTAGCTGTAATTTTTTGGAATTCCTTGGTTTACCATTGTCTTTATTTTCCACCTGATCACCTGACATGAAATGAAGAGGCACAAAGGATGATCCCCAAGTGTATTCTGGGAATCTGAGTCTTTGGCTATGTAAACATTCTCTGTCATGTGTAAGCCAGTCTTTGCCTACAAGGGAACCAGAAAAAGAAAATTAAAGCTTGCTGACTGTACATACGCTTTTAGAATTCATTCTATTTAGGGATTCACTTTGAGTTGAGTTATTTTGTTTGTTTGTTTCCAAGGTACTTAAGTTCACACCAGACTTGAGCTGTAAAAAAACTGACAACCTGTCTGCATGTAACAGCATCTAACACTGTGGCCTTTAAGTGGTTCGAGCTCTCCCCAAGTAGAACCACAAGACAGTGGGCGTGGGCACCCTGGCATTACTGGCAGTGGCTCCAGTGTTTTGTTAATTCAGAGCTCTAAGACCCTAAAACACTAATACTTTTGTACAGATTTCTACAAACATTTGACAAACATTAAAGTATATGCTTTTAATTTTTTTTTCTCTCCCCTCTTTTTCTTTCCCAACTTTTAAACACAAACTAGCTGTAAAAAAAAAAAATTTGAAAAAAGAACTGCGTGGCATTTCTTAGTACAGTAACGTTTGAATAGTGACATCTTTATTGCCACTGTTTCAACTACGAATGTCAGGTTTCAAAATGGCTGACTGGTCAGAGGAATCAGGGTATTTTATGTGTCTTGGAGTGTTCTGGTACGTGCACATTTTGCGGAGAGAGAGAGTGATGATTGAAGGGGTGGAGAGATGTAGTCAGGGTGTCGAATTATTTGACGTGGTCCCTCATGTTTTCTTCCAAGGCTCAGGAAGGAACCTGCGACAGCTCTAGTGCTTTTGCATTGTGTTACCTACAGCCAGAGCTGGAGAACTTTATATCACAATGCTGGCAACAGCAGAGGATTTCTGTGTGACTTAAATGTTCATTTCTTAAGTTTCTTACACAGCTGTACAGTGGGCAAGGGCTATAATGAACCAGCCTGGTTCCAGCTCTACCGTGAAAAAGGGCTAAAATAAGCCAGCCTGGTTCCAGCTCTACAGTGGGAAAGGGCTATAATTATCCAGCCTGGTTCTAGTTCTACAGTGGGAAAGGGCTATAATAAGCCAGTCTGGTTCCAGCTCTAAAGTGAGAAATGGCTATTATGAGCCAGCCTGGTTCCAGCTCTAAAGTGAGAAAGGTATAATGAGCCAGCCTGGTTCCAGTTCTGTAGTGGAAAAGGGGCAGGTCTCTTTTGAAGCTACTGCCCCATCAGCACACCCATCCCCTAATATGCCTGCTCTCTGCTCTGGCCTTAACACACAGCAGCCTGTGCTGGGAAGCAGGAAAAGCCTGTCTGCTTTCGCTTCCATTTCGTCCAATCTGATATTTACAGCCTGTTCCTCACTCTGAGGGGAGATGACATCACACAGAGAGGGACGGGGAGGGAGAGTCATCATTTTCCCGGAGGTTTCCGGATCATTCCTCATTAGTGCGATTTATCCGGTGCTCGGGAAGGAATCCACCGATGCTGTACTGTCGTGCCAAAAAAAGCACCCCACCCCCCCCCCCCCTTCACCCCAAACTTCGCAAAAGAAGAGCTCCAACTGTTTGAAAATGCGGTCACTCTCCATACACTTACTCTATTGATGCCGCCCTGCTCCCGTCACAGTGCGGTGTGGGTGCAAGCTGGTGAATTAATTTGTTTATGTGGAAAATCTTGTTTGCCTGGTAAGCAGAGAGCAGGTTTTAACCGACAGCGGCCTGGAGATGCATGCTGGGACATATTTCTCCATCGGGGGAAAGCCGGTGGAGAGGGAGCGGCCATGGTTCTGTCTCAGGAAGAGTGCGGGAACGCTTGGAAAATGTGTGCCAAATTTTAGAGCGTCCCGTTTCACTTCAGTCCTTCAGTTATAAAGCGTGCTTGTAGTCTGGGACTGTGCCGAACACAAGCTCGTGTGGGGTAAAGTGAGTGTTCAGAGTTGTTGGAAAAGAAGGTGGGGGCTCGGTATTGATAAATCGACGGGGCTGGTGTGTCTCTGGCGTGGAGGTGTTATTAGAAAGGTAAATCCCTGTGACTGTGGGATTAAAGGAGAGGTGACCGTTGCTGTGGGCTGTGTGTGTTATTGAGGACTAGTCAGCACATTCTGTTGAAGGTCGGTCTTTTCATTTTTTAAATTGTTTTCTTTTTAAAAAAAATAAAATCTTGCTGATTCAGTCTCCAGGTGATTCTGTTGTGGGTTCAGTGAGTGGTGCGTTCGGCCCACATGACCACATGAAGAGGAGCTAACGTAAGCTTGTGGCGGCGCCGACTGGCTGACCCCCGTGACAAAGAACGCGGCGCGTCGTGCGTTCAATCCGGACGGGACGGCGCGCGGTTTGTTTACCGTGTCGCACCTCTTCGTTCGCGGTCTCTGCGTCGCCGTGGTGACGGAAGCCGCGGGTGTGGCTGTGTCATGTGTGTGGCACGCGGTGGCAGCTTCCGCGGCACAGCCAGAGATTGATTCACGGTACCCGTCTGAGAACGCCCACTTTAGTGCCTGCTGGGGGGGGGAGGGATCGTCTGAAACGACGGGGAAAATGTTTTAATTAAGTTTCAGCTGTAGATTTTTATTTTATTTTATTTTGTTAAATTTTTTTTGTGATGTTTCTTTCTCTCTCCTTCTGTATAAATACCTGTAATTACCTTCTTTGCTTTCCTCTTCCAAATAACAACTATATTTTTCAATAAAACAAAAAGCTGGTAATCTTAATCGTGTGAGCCCGTGCTTTGGTTTGGCCTCTGTGTGTGTGTGTGTGTGTGTGTGTGTAGTGTTTGTAGTGTGTGTATGTGTGTAGTTTGTAGTATTTAGTGTGTTGTGTGTGTGTAGTGTGTCAGGTGCCATTTCACCAAAACATCCTCTACTCTGAAAACCCCTTTCAGGACCTCATGCCCCTGGTCTCCTTCCCAGACCCCTGCTGTTTTCAGTGAGGTTCAATATGCAGTATTGAGACAGAGCCTCTGGTATCAGTACAAGATATGTTCCAGTAAAGCATTGCATGAAAGCCTAAAAAGCTGTGGTCACTGAAGAATGGGGGTGGGGGTGCTTGCCTGCCAACACGTTCAACATGGAATACCTGAAATAAATGCAAACCCGGCCAGAGGCACACTTCACATTTCAATGATCATCAGTCCGTGAAACATGAAAGGATGTAAGTATGAGTCTGAGGAAGAGGAGCAGTGCATGCTGGGAAAAAAGTGACTAATGAGAGGGGCTGAAGTGAGAGGAAGAGGGGAACAGAAGGTGTGCAGTGATTCACAGCTTTAGTTTCCCTCTCTGGTGATTATCTGGTGCTCTACAGCTCTCTCTAATCTGTTAATCTGTGTGTGTGTGTGTGTGTGTGTGTGTGTGTGTGTCCACTGCAAATGTTCACATTCGCACGCTGGGAGGTTGTGGTGGTGTTGGGGGTGGTGGAGTCCACATGGGTCGCAGGTGTACTCTGAATACACACATCCAGACATACATGTGCGCAGTACGCACGCACAAGTTTTTACACAAATGGCAGAATATGGTCAAATAAGTGCAAGTAATTGAAGACTTTTAAAAATAAAACATGACAAAATTTTCCATTAAGATATTATACTGTACTCCCTCTCTCTCTCCCTCTCCCTCCCTCTCTCTCTCTCTCTCTCTCTCTCTCTCTCTCTCTCTCTCTCTCACTCTCTCTCTCTCTCTCTCTCTCTCACTCTCTCTCTCTCTCTCTCTCTCCCCGCGTCCCGCTCTCTACTCTGTCCTGTCAGTGTTGCGCAGGCTAAACTAACCCAGCCGCGCTCCAGAAAGCTCTGTGGCGGACAATAGCTGCTTTGTGCTGTCCGGGGAGGGAACTGCCCAGAACAGTTTGTGTTGCGTTTGCTTGGGAGAAGAGTGCATATTGTGGAGAGGAGAAACAAGGAGTTTTGACCCAGGAGACAATGGGAGCGGTGTTCAGGCAGTTGTGTGTTGGGGGAAAAGGGGCGGGTGGAGTGTGGGTGATACTGTGAGAGTGACAGTATTTGAAGTGAGAAGCAGGGGGAGGGGGAGGAGGCAGGGAGGGTTCAGCAGAGCTGGATTGACAGCCGTGTATTCCCATAAACAGAAGACAGGAGCACGCTCAAACTCTCTGTGCCCACCTGAGCCCCGCGGAGGGGAAGCTAAAATCCCTCCATCGATACATACATCCGTCCATCCATATATCAGTTTTACACAGTTTTCCTTTCACACCTGTAACCGTGTCTGCTGTCTACATCGCATCAGTTATTTTCTCCTATTGTAGGTCTGTTGGATGTATATATCAGTGTTTTAACCTGACAGGACAGGGGCTAACGTCCCAGTCACAAACAGCAGCTGTATTTTGGGCTCAGCAGGTGGCTCTGAGTGTGGTGAGAGGGGTCCTGAGGAGAGAGGAGTGAAGGTGAGGGGAGGGGAGGGGAGGGGGGCAGAATTCGTTTTCGCTTTGTGCTGCCAGGACAGATGAGCACTAACGAAATGCTGCGAGCGTTCACGAGGGCCAGGCCGAGCCGGGACAATGGAGCCCGCGGGGCCCAAGAGAGGGGCCCCATTGTGACCCATACCGCTGTCACATAATGCAGTCTGCCGGAGGACGGGGTGCAGAGTGGGGAAACATGCCCCCCTCCCACCAAAAGCCCGGACTCTGCGCTCTGTAGCCAGCTCACAGACCCCCTAACCTGGCCTGCTTGCCTGGCACTGACAGCCTCTGGAGCGCTGGCCTGGAGCTGGGGTGCGCTCTAACCCACCCCTTCACACCTCCACTCACCTCCTCCCCCCTTACCCATCCTTCCTCATCCTGTTTTTACACTCTTCTTTTTTTCTCAGCGTCGATTCAGTGCCTCCACGATTCTTTCAAAAAGTCTGTCCTGCTGGAGTTCAACTTTTTGCCCAGTATCCCCCCCCCCCGCACAGCACTAAACATCGATGCCATTTTCTTGTTCTGAGCCGAAGTGGAGCCGGTTAGCGATGCTATTGCCCGCCTCAAGGCCGTCTGGCTTGTGTACGCAGCGGACAGGCTAAGCGTGGTCCTGCTGGGCAGTGATTGGGATTTAGCTGTTTTTTCCTCAGAGGCAGCCATCCGAAGGAGTGCTCGGCCTGCCTCGCCCTGCCTACAACTCCCATGAAACACCACAATATACTCACCGCTTCGCCAGAGGGAAATGGCTCACTGTTGCTGCAGCAGTACTCTAGAACGCCACGCTTTTAAGTTACTTGGCTGTGAGAGAGAAAGTGAGGAAAAAGACTGGGATGGAGGAAGAGAGAAAAAGAAAGCAAGAGGGAGAAGAAGGGAAGAGATGGAAAGAGGAGAATAGCTAGAATTCTGTGGCAGTGCTTGTTTAAAAGACTTGTGTTTTGGCTGCACAGAGTTCTACATCTGTGCTCCATATGTCTCTCTCCCTCTCCCTCTCTGTCTCCCCCTTTCTCCTCTTCTCAGTCTCCCTCCCGCTTGGTCTCCCTCTCCCATTCTCTGCCTGCCCCTCTCTCCCTCTCTCTGTCTGCCCCTCTCTCCCTCTCTGTTTTCCCCTCTCTCGGGTTTCCCCCTCTCTCTCCCTCTATTTCTCTCTCTCTCTCTCTCTCTCTGAGAAGTCACAGCAGTACACGCTCCATTCACAGCGTATATAGCTGTGCTAGTGACCGCCACCTCCTTAGAAGGAGATGTTGACCGCCGCCCTCTTGACCTCCCCCTCAGAATCCCGCTCGTGTGTGCAGCGGGCTGGATGCTGTGGTGGGTGTAGCGGCAGCGAGGCGGTGGTTCTCGACACGTTTGAACCTTGTGCAGTTCCACGCTGCTCCACCGGGGGGCACCCAGACTTCATTTCAAAACAGTGCACAGATTACATTTCTTATTACACTCAGGCATTTATCAGATGCTCCTAACCAGAGCAACTTACACAACTTATTGTTTTTTGTTTTTTCATACCATCCATTTAATACAGCTGGGTGTTTACTGAAGTAATTCAAGTGTGCAATGACAGAGCCATACCTGGGAATTGAATCATGGGAATTGAAGTCTCAGTGTTATTAGCCAGGTCCCCCTTACTAGCACACAGTTCTGCTGTTGCTGCCTTAGCCCTTGTTGCTACAAGCAATCTGATATTCCGATTTGTAGAACTAAATTTATGTGCCTTGGATACAGTTTATCATTGAGCTTAGCGCTTAATTGTGCTTAATGTGCTAAATCATTAACCCATCACTGTCTCTTATGTGAACGATCTGGGTTGACTTCTTTACACCTGCATGGATCAGTCCACTGCTATATATTCATCTATTAAACAATAATGGGTCTATTTCCTTCTTACCTCAGCTGTCTGGTTATTGTGCGAGGTATGTGATACTTTTTAAAGTCCCTCATCCCTCTACTGAATTTGAACTGAACTGAGCTACAGTTATTTTGTACATTTTGATTGAAACAATCTGCAAAATCTTTATCTTGACAAATTAATTTCAGTTGACCAAAGTTCAGTCGATCTTAAACATGTAATTCATGACTCTGTGACTGAAGGATTCTCCTGCTTTTAACCTCTGCTCTGCTCTTTAATTGCTGTTACACTACTCTCTCATTCCCCATTGGATGTTTGGAATTTGATTGTCAACTGCCTTGACCTAACTTTATATTAGGTCAGGTCCCACTTGCAAAACAGATTTTGAAAGTTAAATAAAATAAAAATGAGTCCACTCATTAGGGATGGGCTGTTAATTGATCCTTTTTTCTGACGCAAGCTACCAAGAGTGGCCACTAGAGGGAGTAGTTCTTAATCAGTCTGCATGTGTGTTGAAACCCTAGCAGATTCATTCTTGTATGTTCTTTATTCAGTAAGCAGTATGCCAGTATATCTTCATTCATTTATCAGTTGTTGATCTATCAGTTGATTGGTTAAAAATGTGACCTTTTAAAAAAAATAAAAATAAAATAATAAAAAAGCTTTCCACCGCACATTAGCCAAATTGAAAGCAGTAGCTGTCTGAGAACTGCTCTGGCTGACTAAACACGCTTAAATGAATGAGCGATATCCGTTATTTGTAACACAGGATTAAGGGTGCAAAATCATCCCTCACTCGACATTTAACTGTCTAATTAAAAAAGAAACAATCAGCAGCTCGTTGCGCTTCAGGAATCGCAATCATGTCTGGGATGAAGGCCGGTGCTGAGGGCTTTGTGAGGCTCTGATCTAACAGGCATACTTTGGGTTTAGGGTTCTGTCTTGAAATCTAAACCCGCAAGACCAGAGTCCAGGGGCTAGGAAAACGTGTGTTTCTTCCTCCCACAAACTCAGCCAGCTGATTTCACTTCTACCTCTTGCCTGAAAACAATTGTGTTGATCAACAAATCCGGGCGGTTGGAACAAAATGCCGGGGAGGACATTCACCCTCTGGACTGCATCTTCAGTTGGAGCCCGCCCTGCCCCTCAGCGACCTGTGGCCAGCGGCACGGCTGCTAGGATCCGGCGACGCGCGGGAGGGGCTGCCGAAAGCGCACGGCCCGAGCCGCCTGGGTAACTGCCCGCGCCGAACGGAAGCCGGCGGGAGAAAAATGTGCGCCATTTAAAATCCCACTTAATACGGCAGACCGCCGGTCCAATGAATAAGGCCCCGCGGCGCATGCGGGGTCCCCGGGTTCCCGCCGGCCTGCTGGGTTATTTTTATTTGGCAGGGAACCCAGCCAATCATCTCTGCTTCCTCGCTAAAAACGTCACCGGTGGACTACGGGGAAGGGATACGAGGCACCGACGCGGTGCGTGGAGGTGAGAGTTACGGCAGGGCGGGAGTGGGCGGTTCCAGTCCTGGAGGGCCGCTGCGCATGCAGGCGTCTGTCTCCAGCAGTCGCCCTGGCTAAATGAGCCAAGCGGCTGCACGCACAGGACGCTGGTTCACTCGTAGATTACGCTACGGTAGAACCTTCCGGATAGGGACACAAGGACGGTCCTCAGCCAGCATTCATGCGCTTCTCAAGAAATGCAGCTGAAATTTCAGATGGCGTAAATGTTGGGGCTAATTGAGTGATTAAGGCCAGAAGGTTGGCATGGAAACCAGAAGCAGACATGGCCCTCGTTGAGCACCTCGCGTGTTGGGGGCACAATGAGCCACCCCCAACAGGGGCTTTTTGTGAATTTCAGAGCGCGGCATCCTCTTCTGTCAGCCTGTTCATAGTGCAGCTCAGTTAATGCAGTGCACCTGCTGTTCATAGTGCAGCTCAGTTAATGCAGCGCACCTGCTGTTCAGGTTCAAGTGCGTTCGTCTGACCGGCCTTGCTGGGTAGAGTGAACGTCTCTAGGAGCTTAAAATGGAGTGACTAGCTTAGGAGGTAAGACCGATTTTCTGGCCGTCGGAGGGTTGCCGGTTCAAACCCTGCCCTGGGCATGTCGAAGTGTCCTTGAGCAAGACACCTAACCCCTAACCCCTAACTGCTCTGGCGAATGAGAAGCATCAATTGTAAAGCGCTTTGGATAAAAGCGCTATATAAATGCAGTCCATTTACCATTTACCAAAATGTAGCCGGATTTGATTTGAATGATAAATTTAGGCTTAACTTCACGTTCTGTCTTGTTTTGTGGTTAATAAAGCACAACAAGGTGAGTGTGGTGTGGCACAGTCCACAGAGGACCAATTTATGAGCTGTAACCCCCACCCCCCACCCCCACTACATTCCCCATGCAGACAGGGGTTTGAGCAGCTGTGGTAAGCCTCTCAGCTTCCTACATGTCTGAATAAGGTCAAAACTACAAAAGGATGGTTGCTCTGTTAGTTCTTTTACTAAACATTTTCTTTCAATATAAAAGAGCAGCTGTGTCAAGCCCATTGTGAAAAAGACATCTGAACCTCTGTACAGGAACGAGGCATAGGGATAAGGTGGGAGAACTTGGGTAAACACTATGGGAACATAAAAATTGTGTTTCGCATAACTATGACAATCCATTTGGAGATTGTACCTCTAGATACTCCTGATTACAATATCAGTACAAATCAAAGGATTCTGTGGAAAATGTGATAAAAGGCCAATCCACTGCTATCTACTTCCATCTAGTGGTCATTTCTGAAGTATGTGATACCTTTGGCCTTTCATCAGTATTTTGAAAAACATTCCCCTGATTGGCGTTATTTAAAAGACATGAGAAGTTTATCCAAATTCAAATGAAATGAAAATAATCTTGTAAGCAAGGTGAGGATTAATTGAATTATGTTTAATTTTCCAAACCCAGGCATTGTAAACTTTAACACCCTTGTTTGATGTCCGCCGTTCTGAATACTGAACACAAGTGCATCAACACCTCACTTACTCAACATGTAAAATGTATTTATTTGTTTTAATTTGGTAATTGTTATCAAAGATATAAATTATCAATTAAATCTGTTGATAATTTGTTGATAGGCAGAGCAAACTGTTTGGATCAACCTTTATCAACATGTATAACTCACAACCAGATGAAAATGAACAAAAATTTATTAAGTTACGACAAATACTCACATCTAATCTAAAGACGAGGTCCAACTACCGTAAAACAAATAACAAAGTTTACCAACATGGACAGTTACACAAGAAATGAATGAGAGAAGATATCAAACCACCGCTTTTGTCCCGAAGTAATCCAAAAAGCAAAAACAGAAAGACAGCACAATATTCCAGAAGAACCAGAGATGAAACATTGACCACTGCCATGCCTAGACGCAAGACTCCAATGCCCACTTCCAACTGCTACAAACACTTCTTTCCACGTTGCCCAAAAACTGACCTAACTAAACGAAGGCCACATATTTTAACTAGAGCAAAGGTGGAGATGCACACACACTCAAACACAAACATACACACACACACACGCGCGGACACTCACATTCACACCTCAGATAGTAACCCCCAAGTTCATGCCCTGTCTTATCACCAGACTATGCTGCCCGAGCACTTTGAAGCTTCCTATGGCTGAGAAGGGCCAATTGGTGAATTACATGTCTGACAGCTTGTTTAGTTGGTCAAATCCCAAACACATTTTTGGATCCTTGCAACACATGATAGTTATTTGGTGGAAGCCAAAAACAGCTACACATGCGGATGCATGCAGTTGGCAGTAGTGTCTGTAAAATTAATGTTTTTGGCGTTTTTCGGCTCAAAGTGGTGAGTGATAAAGAATGGTGAAATTCATGAAATAATAGAAAAGTTTATTCAATAAAATACAATAACCCTCAGGCCCCAGACAGCATTTAAAATCAGTGATTTCAGATGACATGCAGAACACCTTCTCCTTTTGAGGTTCATGAAATAATACAGCACATCCTATGAAACAATATGTAAATCAAGTCTAACAATTTTGGGAACTGATCTCAGTAGGACCTCGCTGCATAGATAAAGGGTCATTACTAGATGAATAAGCATTTAGGAGGTGCTGCAGTCTTACAAAAGTAATGAATGAATGATTGAATTAACGAAACAATGCATTCAAATGTATTCATAAACAACCAAAATAAATGAAAAAAATTCACGTTACATAGTATTGTACAAACTCCCAATTACCTTGTACTTGAACCAAAGAAAAGCTACCCTAAAAAATAAATGTGTCCTGCAAAACTACGACTACTCCAAAAGCATTGTTCAAACCTCTTTGTGTAAAAACTATCAAAAAATCATCATAATCTTATTTCCCTAACATGATGCACATATGAGCAATGCCTTCAGTTTGCCCATGGGGAGAATCACTATACACTTTAACACTGTGGGTGTAACTAGCATTGTGTGGCAATTAGCAGTCGACATCTGAAGTGGAGCAGAGTAATTTTCACCGGTCAGGCTTAGAGGGAAAGAAATGAGAGAGAGGAGGCGGTATACGGTCAAAGGGATTATAAAATTTTTTTAAAAAAAATGTTTTAATGCCAAAAGTAGCTGGTAGTTCCTGCTGTTAATTACACCTCAAAATGATAAAAAAAATAAACTACTACAGCTAATAGGCTACACAAATTTGTATGTAGTTGAACTACTAGCGAACTTCTGCAAAATGTAAATAAGCAACTAGTTTAAGTGCAAATTTTTAACTGTTAAATTACTCCTCAACACTGTAAATATTTCTGTATTAAACATTTTAGGAGTCTCCCAAAGGGCACTCTTGATAGAAATTAGGAAAAATGACCGTTTAAAAAAAACCTAGGTAAGGAGTTATATTTTATTGGAAAACAATATTCTGTCATAAATTTGCTCCAACAAAAACAAGTAAATTGGCACAAGTAAACATTATTATGAAATAAAATCATTCAATATTAAATCTGCATTAATATTCTGTTCCTCTCAGTTCTTCTGAGTCCTAAGGAACTGCGTTCTGATCTTCCAAGGACTCCGGTATTTCTGAAGTAATGAAGAGGTTTAAGAACACTTGAATTGAAGTAAACCTGCCCGTTAGAAGACTTCTATCAATTAAGCCCCCACGCAGAGGGCCAAAGATTGCTTGTGAGGGAAACAAAAATCCTAGGGCCACAACTGAACAGATTGGTTGCATTACCAATTCTCCCATTCTAAAAATTTGTAAATTCCAAACTTTTGTAAAATTATGTGCTATATCATTCTTCCATTAGTGCAACTATTTTCAGGCATATTAGGCCACCTGTGGTTAAAATTTTTTTTTTTAAAAAAAACCTTAGGTAGAGACAAATTAAGTTAACACATGCGCATTTACCGAGTAACGAAGCAAAGTATAAACTTTTTTCTTTTCAACATCTACCTGCAATAACACAAAAAGCTGACCTTTACTTAAACATAATCTGAGACATGACTTTCCTCAAAATAGTCTCCTTTGGCTTTAATTACAATTAAACAAATTATTGGAAGTAAGTAAATATTGGAAGCAAGTAATTATGAAGTGTTTTCGTAGGTAGAAATAGAAAAAAAAAGTTTTTACTTTGGTTTTTATTCAACAAATGTTCATATATTAACTAAATTCATCATGTAAAATCAAGTAGAATTGCATCTGAATTAGCATTATATTGTTCTAAGTTCAGTAGTCCTAAGGAATTGCATTCTGACCTTCAAAGGACTCCAGGTCCACTGGGGTATGGAAATGAGGCGAGTCGTATGGAAATCCAGTTCACATCCATTACCATGGGGGAAGGCAAACATTAGAATAAAATGTAGTAATTGTCAATGACTTTTGTAAAATGGATGATATACCCATTCTTTCATTTATGAGTTGCAGGCACTCTTTGGAGCATGTGAATGCACCTGAACATGCCTTTTGAAAATAAATATCAAATCAGCAAATCAATGGAGAGGAGATACCAAGAAGAGAATTCAAAAATGCTTTGAATAAAGCCCAGTCTAGTCTAGTTCCTTGGCTGCTCCACTAACTGTAACACAAGCCGCTACTATCTTCAGAACAGAGACAATCAAATTAAGATGTGAGATCACAAATATGTGATTAGAATGCTCTTAACTGAAAATCCTAATGCTGATAAAACAACCACTGCTGGTGACTGAAAGCAGTGGAGCTCTAGAACACTGACTTTTGATGAAACATTCCAGAAAACCCACTCTTCAAAGGGTTAAAAAAGGTAAATATTTATTCCTGCTCAGGGCTTTCAAGCTTCATTACCAATGAGTGTCAAATTATCTGAAGTATATATAATACAGGCCAAAAATATTAGGCCACCTGTGGTTAAAATTTTTTTTTTTAAAAAAAACCTTAGGTAGAGACAAATTAAGTTAACACATGCGCATTTACTGAGTAACAAAGCAAAATATAAACTTTGTTGTTTTCTACTTCTACATGCAATAACACAAAAAGATTACTTTTATTTAAACATAATCTGAGACATGACTTTCCTCAAAATAGTCTCTTTTGGCTTTAATTGCACTTAAACAAATTATTGGAAGTAAGTAAGTATTGTGAGCAAGTAATTATTAAGTGTTGTAGGTAGAAATAGAAAATTTTTTTTTTACTTTGGTTTATTATTCAACAAATGTTCATATATGAACTGAATTCATCGTGTATAATGAAGTAAAATTGCATCTGCACTAACATTCTACTGTTCTAAGTTCAGTAGTCCTAAGCAATTGCATTCTGACCTTCAAAGGACTCCAGGTCCACTGGGGTATGAAATAGGGAGTCGTTGAAATCCAGTTCACATCCATTACCACGGGGAAAGGCAAACATATAAAAAAGACAAATGGTTGATGACCTGCACATACTATATCAGGAAATAGCTGACAAAAACTGCTTATACCAATTACTAGTATTAATGAAGTAATGAGGAGGTTTAATAACACTTGAATTGAAGTAAACCTGCCGTTTGAAGACTTCTATCAATCAAGCCCAGGAGAAACCAAGAAGAGAATTCAAAAATGCTTTGAAAAAAGCCCAGTCTAGTCTAGTTCCTTGGCTGCGCCACTAACTGTAACACAAGCCAGTACTATCTTCAGAACAGAGACAGTCAAATTAAGATGTGAGATCTCAAATATGTGATTAGAATGCTCTTAACTGAAAATCCTAATGCTGATAAAACAACCACTGCTGGTGACTGAAAGCAGTGGAGCTCTAGAACACTGACTTCTGATGAAACATTCCAAAAAACCTTCTCTTCAAAGGGTTAAAAAAGGTAAATATGTATTCCTGCTCAGGGTTTTCAATCTTCATTACCAATCAGTGTCAAATTATCTGAAATATATATAATACAGGCCAAAAATATTGGGCTACCTGTGGTTAAAAAATAAATAAATAAATAAAACCTTAGGTAGAGACAAATTAAGTTAACACATGCGCATTTACTGAGTAACAAAGCTAAGTATGAACTGTTTTGTTTTCAACTTCTACCTGCAATAACATAAAAATATGACTTTTACTTAAACATAATTGGAGACATGACTTTCCTCAAAATAGTCTCCTTTGGCTTTACTTGCAATTAAAGAAATTATTGGAAGTAAGTACGTATTGGAAGCAAGTAATTAAGTGTTTTTGTAGGTAGAAATAGAAAAAAAAGTTTTTACTTTGGATTGTTTTTCAACAAATGTTCGTATATTAACTAAATTCATCATGTAATATCAAGTAAAATTGCATCTGCATTGACATTCTACTTTTCTAAGTTCAGTAGTCCTAAGGAACTGTGTTCTGACCTTCCAAGAGATCCTCGTTCACTGGGGTATGGAAATGAGGTGAGTTGTATGGAAATCCAGTTCACATCCATTACCATCAGGAAAGGCAAACATAAAAAAGACAAATGGTTGTTGACCTGCAAATACTATATCAGGAAATAGCTGGCAAAAACTGCATATACCAATTACTAGTATTTCTGAAATAATGAAGAGGTTTAAGAACACTTGAATTGAAGTAAACCTGCCCGTTAAAAGACTTTTATCAATCAAGCCCCCACGCAGAGGGCCAAAGATTGCTTGTGAGGGAAACAAAAATCCTAGGGCCGCAATTGAACAGTTATCGAGCTCGGTTGTATTACCAATTCTCCCATTCTACAATAAAATGTGAACAGTAATTGTCAATTACTTTTGTAATATGGATGTGACTTACTCAATTTCTTTGGTTTACGTGGGCCTTTTCGATGCACTCTTTTGGAGCCTTGTGAATGGCCACGTGGAGCACTATCTTCTGTGAAATGAATAAAAATCAAATCAGCACAAATTCTGGAATGGAGAGGAGATACCAAGAAGAAAATTCAAAAATGCTTTGAAAAAAGCCCAAAAAAGCCCAAGACCAGTTCCTGGTCCAAGCAATGGTTCTATCCCGCCTGGACTACTGCAACTCTCTTCTGGCTGGACTACCGGCATCTGCCACCAGACCCCTGCAATTCATTCAGAATGCTGCGGCTCGTCTGGTCTTCAACCTCCCCAGACACTCCCACGTAACTCCCCTGCTCACTACCCTCCACTGGCTGCCTGTTATAGCTCGCATCAAATTTAAAACATTGGTCCTAGCATACCAGGCAGTCAAGGGATCAGCCCCAGCATACCTCCACAAGATATTCAAACCCTACATGCCAGCCAGATCCCTCCGTTCTGCTACCTCAGGACGCCTAGCACCTCCCCCTCTTCGCACCTGCACTTCCCGAATACGTCTCCTGTCTGTTCTGGCCCCACGATGGTGGAATGACCTCCCTATGGAGGTCAGAACAGCTGAGACACTGACCCATTTCAAACGACGACTGAAGACTCACCTCTTCAGGCTGCACCTCTCCCCATCCCTCCCTTCCCCCCTGTAAATGACTGTAAGCTTAGGGTTGTAACTAGGCAGCTGTTTCGTAGGTGACTTAGTTTATCTGTCTTAAACTACTGCTTGTATTTTTTCCATAGACTGCGTTGTTGCCGTTCTCGTTGTTTAGTGTTAATCAGTTTAACCTTCAGGGTCCAAGTTGAACTATGCGGTTGTTCCCTGCACTTGGACCGGTACTTCTCTCTAGGGGTTTCGTCATACTTGTTCCTGGTTATGGTTATACACTTTGTTGTACGTCGCTCTGGATAAGAGCGTCTGCCAAATGCCTGTAATGTAATGTAATGTAGTTTAGTTCCTTGGCTGCGCCACTAACTGTAACACAAGCCAGTACTATCTTCAGAACAGAGACAGTCAAATTAAGATGTGAGATCACAAATATGTGATTAGAATGCTCTTAACTGAAAATCCTAATGCTGATAAAACAACCACTGCTGGTGACTGAAAGCAGTGGAGCTCTAGAACACTGACTTCTGATTAAACATTCCAAAAACCCTCTCTTCAAAGGGTTAAAAAAGGTAAATATGTATTCCTGCTCAGGACTTTCAAACGTCATTACCAATGACTGTCAATCAGGTTTTATTACCAATGAGTGTAAAATTATCTGAAGTATACATAATACAGGCCAAAAATATTAGGCCACCTGTGGTTAAAAAAAAAAAAAAAAACCTTAGGTAGAGACAAATTAAGTTAACACATGCACATTTACTGAGTAACAAAGCTAAATATGAACTGTTTTGTTTTCAACTTCTACCTGCAATAACATAAAAATATGACTTTTACTTAAACATAATCTGAGACAGGACTTTCCTCAAAATAGTCTCCTTTGGCTTTAATTGCAATTAAACAAATGATTGAAAGTAAGTAAGTATTGGAAGCAAGTAATTATTAAGTGTTCTTGTAGGTAGAAATAGAAAAAATGTTTTTACTTTGGTTTTTTATTCATCAAATGTTCATATATGAACTAAATTCATCATGTAAAATCAAGTAATATTGCATCTGCATTAACATTCTACTGTTCTAAGTTCAGTAGTCCTAAGGAACTGTGTTCTGACCCTCAGCGGGACACTGTCTCACTGGGGTATGAAAATGAGGTGAGCCGTATGGAAATCCTGTTCACATCCATTACCATGGGGAAATGCAAACATATGAAAAAAGACGAAGAGTTGTTGACCTGCACGTACTGTATCAGGAAATAGCTGGCAAAAAACTGCATGCAAATTACTAGTATTGCTGAAATAATGAAGAGGTTAAAGAACACTTGAACGGTGGTACACCTGCTTGTTAGAAGACTTCTATCAATCAAGCCCCCACGCAGAGGGCCAAAGATTGCTTGAGAGGGAAACCAAAATCCTAGGGCCACAACTGCACAGTTATAGAGCTTATTTGAATTACCAATTCTCCCATTCTACAATGAAATGTGAACAGTAATTGTCAATTACTTTTGTAATATGGATGTGACTTACTCGATTTCTTTGGTTTACATTCGCTATTTTCACACAATCTTTTGGTGAAAAGAAAATCGTCAAGTGAAGCATTGCCTTCTGTGAAATAAATCAAAATCAAATCAGCACAAATTCTGGAATGGAAAGGAGAAACCAAGAAGAGAATTCAAAATGGTTTGAAAAAAGCCCAGTCTAGTCTAGTTCCTTGGCTGTGGCACTAAATGTAACACAAGCCAGTACTATCTTCAGAACAGAGACAGTCAAATTAAGATGTGAGATCACAAATATGTGATTAGAATGCTCTTAACTGAAAATCCTAATGCTGATAAAACAACCACTGCTGGTGACTGAAAGCAGTGGAGCTCTAGAACACTGACTTTTGATGAAACATTCCAGAAAACCCACTCTTCAAAGGGTTAAAAAAGGTAAATATTTATTCCTGCTCAGGGCTTTCAAGCTTCATTACCAATGACTATCAATCAAGCTTCATTACCAATCAGTGTCAAATTATCTGAAGTATATATAATACAGGCCAAAAATATTGGGCTACCTGTGGTTAAAAAAATAAAGTAAAATAAAAAAAAACCTTAGGTAGAGACAAATTAATTAACACATGCGCATTAACTGAGTAACAAAGCAAAGTATAAACTATTTTCTTTCCAACATCTACCTGCACTAACATAAAAATATGACTTTTACTTAAACATAATCTGAGACAGGACGTTCCTCAAAATAGTCTCCTTTGGCTTTAATTGCAATTAAACAAATGATTGGAAGTAAGTACGTATTGGAAGCAAGTAATTATTAAGTGTTTTTGTAGGTAGAAATAGAAAAAAAAGTTTTTACTTTGGATTGTTTTTCAATAAATGTTCGTATATTAACTAAATTCATCATATAAAATCAAGTAAAATTGCATCTGCATTAACATTCTACTATTCTAAGTTCAGTAGTCCTAAGCAACTGCATTCTGACCTTCCAAGGGATCCTTGTTCACTGGGGTATGAAAATCAGATGAGTCGTCTGTAAATCCAGTTCACATCCATTACCATGGGGAAAGGCAAACATATAAAAAAGACAAATGGTTGTTGACCTGCACATACTGTATCAGGAAATAGCTGGCAAAAACTGCATATACCAATTACTAGTATTTCTGAAGTAATGAGGAGGTTTAATAACACTTGAATTGAAGTAAACCTGCCATTTGAAGACTTCTATCAATCAAGTCCAGGAGAAACCAAGAAGAGAATTCAAAAATGCTTTGAAAAAAGCCCAGTCTAGTCTAGTTCCTTGGCTGCGCCACTAACTGTAACACAAGCCACTACTATCTTCAGAACAGAGACAGTCAAATTAAGATGTGAGATCTCAAATATGTGATTAGAATGCTCTTAACTGAAAATCCTAATGCTGAAAAAACAACCACTGCTGGTGACTGAAAGCAGTGGAGCTCTAGAACACTGACTTTTGATGAAACATTCCAGAAAACCCTCTCTTCAAAGGGTTAAAAAAGGTAAATATTTATTCCTGCTCAGGGCTTTCAAGCTTCATTACCAATCAGTGTCAAAATATCTGAAGTATATATAATACAGGCCAAAAATATTAGGCCACCTGTGGTTAAAAAAAAAAAAAAAACCCTAGGTAGAGACAAATTAAGTTAACACATGCGCATTTACTGAGTAACAAAGCAAAGTATGAACTTTTTTCTTTTCAACATCTACCTGCAATAACATAAAAAGATGACTTTTACTTAAACATAATCTGAGACATGCCTTTCCTCAAAATAGTCTCCTTTGGCTTTAATTGCCATTAAACAAATTATTGGAAGTAAGTATTGGAAGCAAGTAATAATTAAGTGTTTTTGTAGGTAGAAATAGAAAAAAAAGTTTTTACTTCAGTTTGATATTCAACAAATGTTCATATATTAACTAAATTCATCATGTAAAATCAAGTAAAATTGCATCTGCATTAACAGTCTACTGTTCTAAGTTCAGTAGTCCTAAGGAACTGTGTTCTGACCTTTCAAGGACTCCAGGTGCACTGGGGTATGGAAATGAGATGAGTCATATGGAAATCCAGTTCACATCCATTACCATGGGGAAAGGCAAACATATAAAAAAGACAAACAGTTGTTGACCTGCACATATTGTATCAGGAAATAGCTGGCAAAAACTGCATATACCAATTACTAGTATTTATGAAGTAATGAGGAGGTTTAATAACACTTGAATTGAAGTAAACCTGCCGGTTGAAGACTTCTATCAATCAAGTCCAGGAGAAACCAAGAAGAGAATTCAAAAATGCTTTGAAAAAAGCCCAGTCTAGTCTAGTTCCTTGGCTGCGCCACTAACTGTAACACAAGCCACTACTATCTTCAGAACAGAGACAGTCAAATTAAGATGTGAGATCTCAGATATGTGATTAGAATGCTCTTAACTGAAAATCCTAATGCTGATAAAACAACCACTGCTGGTGACTGAAAGCAGTGGAGCTCTAGAACACTGACTTTTGATGAAACATTCCAGATAACCCACTCTTCAAAGGGTTAAAAAAGGTAAATATTTATTCCTGCTCAGGGCTTTCAAGCTTCATTACCAATGACTGTCAATCAAGCGTTATTACCAATCAGTGTCAAAATATCTGAAGTATATATAATACAGGCCAAAAATATTAGGCCACCTGTGCTTAAAAAAAAAAAACCTTAAGTAGAGACAAATTAAGTTAACACATGCACATTTACTGAGTAACAAAGCAAAGTATAAACTTTTTTGTTTTCAACTTCTACCTGCAATAACACAAAATAAGACTTTTTCTTAAACATAATCTGAGACATGCCTTTCCTCAAAATAGTCTCCTTTGGCTTTAGTTGCAATTAAACAAATTATTGGAAGTAAGTAAGTATTGGAAGCACGTAATTATAATTTGTTTTTGTAGCTGGAAATAGAAACTTTTTCTTTGGTTTGTTATTCAACAAATGTTCATGTATTAACGAAATTCATCATGTAAAATCAAGTAAAATTGCATCTGCATTAACAGTCTACTGTTCTAAGTTCAGTAGTCCTAAGGAACTGTGTTCTGACCTTTCAAGGACTCCACGTCCACTGGGGTATGAAAATGAGGTGAGTCATATGGAAATCCAGTTCACATCCATTACCATGGGGAAAGGCAAACATATAAAAATGACAAATGGTTGTTGACCTGCACATACTATATCAGGAAATAGCTGTACTATATATATATATATATATATATATATATATATATATATATATATATGTGTGTGTATTTATGATTTTAAAAATATGGATCCATCACAGACAGTGTTACCTCATTACACTGGCTGTAACGGTGTCAGCACTCATCAGGCACAAACAAATACATGACAGTCAAGTGTTGACAGTTCAATTTATATCTGAGTTAAAACAGAAGGGTTTCTGTTATCAGTGGGTTTCTTGCTTCTACAATGCTACAGAGTCTAGAAAAATAGAAAAATCTTACGTTAATAAATTACTCACAACAGTCCTATACTGACCTCATAAATGGCAGAACTCTACAAGACAACATAAATATGTTAAGTCCCCCACAAATGTATTTATGCTTTAGTTTAAGTATATTTACATAGCACAGAAGTGTTCATAAATTTGGGCAAATGACAGTACTCACTACTTGGATATTTTCCCTTATACATCTCAGTAGTTCCAGTTTAGCTGTTTGTGTTCAACACCTGCAAGCAGATTAGTGAGTGGCAACACTGTAGAAATGGGCTCCAGCTTAATCATTTAGCAACAACATCAACACTAATAATAATAATAATAATAATAATAATAATAATAATAATAATAATAATAATAATAAATACAGGAATGTCAAATTTCATATATAGAGAAATTCACAGTGACAACAGAAAAGAAAATGTTCACAGTGGACAAAACAATTAAATACAATTATTAAAATACATCAGAATCAAATAACTGGATATGAATGGATTTCTTTTTGGATAATGTTATATAATGTGTGGCTGTGTAATATTACACTTAATAGTTATGTTACATTAACATTACACATATTAATTTTCAATGGACCTATGACCTATATGCCTTGTTGGTGATACTTTGTGATAATTCTAATGTAATTTAATGTAAAATAAAAAATAAGATAATATATATATATTTTTTTAAATAAATAAATAAATAAATAAATAAATAAATAATATATATACACACACACACATACACACTCATATGTGCACCAGACCTGGGTCAAATACGTGTTTGTTTCTTAGGGATTCAAATACTTTTCTGTGCTCTGTTGATCTTGCCTGGTGTAATTGAGCTTGCCAATATGATCATAAGGCGGGGTTTGCAAGTGGTGTGCTTGTCACATAGTCACTTTGTATTACTGGTTTTCAGAAGATGGGTGGAACCTCATTTTTTTGCATTGAAGGATTACTCCAGTTGTCAGGATTCCCTTCACTGGAGTTCTTATTTTTATTTTTGTATTGAAGAGAAAATGTCATTGGCTGATATAAAAATGTCTTTGCATATTCAAATACCTGTCTCAATTTTTTTGTTATTTTTGGAATGATTTCTGGCTGTCCTGCAGCTCTGTATTCTTTTTTTTTTTTTTTTTTGTCTAAACTGAATGTACACACCGAAGAGGATGAGTCCGTACTGGCAGTTTCTGAGTAATAAATAGTTATGATCGGGTGATGATCCAATAAAAAATGCTCTTCACTTCTGTGCGATGCTCTGGATAAGAGTTTCTGCTAAATTATTGTAAAGTGATGTAATGACTTAGTGTTCCTATTGTCTACACTTCTCTCTTTTTTACAGCACTTTATTTATTTTTTACAGTGTACAATGTGTGTTCAAATGCCGATCCATTAAGAACTTTAAGGTCGCATTTAAAAATAAATAAAAACTTTGAAACCTGTTCTAAAACTGACTTGTAACCAAGGCAGTGACTTAAGAAAGGGAGAAATCTGTGCTGTCTTGGATGTTGATCCAAGAACTGATTTCTTTGGTAGAATAAAGAATGTACTCTTACCAGCTAGTTGAAAAGATTTTCAGTATCAGTCTGTGGCAGAAATCAGCCAAATATAAATATTTTTCTAGCACATTTACCAATGTTTACATCTGTTCTGTTTGTATTGTGTATGTCATGTACAGTAGTTCAGTGATCATTGAGTCTGAAGTGTCTACACTAGTTCCTTATTAGAAATCACAATACAAAATCAAATCTGCTTTCAAATCTAAAATATTCATAAATGCAAAGCGTCAATAAATAAGTGTCAGAACAACATTGATTTGATTATTTTCTGTACTGACCTACTGGTTGATGGATCTCTTCCGTGCCGCTTCTTGGTTTGCTCTCCAGACTGCATTTGTGCATTTAAATATGCACCTCTGGTTTCGGTTGTGATGAAGTGAAAGTAATTATTGTTTCTTTCCC
The DNA here is from genome assembly GCF_018555375.3 of Anguilla rostrata. Taxonomy (NCBI): domain Eukaryota; kingdom Metazoa; phylum Chordata; class Actinopteri; order Anguilliformes; family Anguillidae; genus Anguilla; species Anguilla rostrata. The sequence goes on from NC_057934.1 coordinate 59,843,560, forward strand.
AGAATGAACCTGGTTGTCATCTCAAATGTCAAGATCCCTTTCATTTAAAATGAAGAGGAGGCATCATGTTTGGTATAAAAATCTGATTGGTTCCTGGCCTACTCTTATCCCCATTTTAGAATTTTATTAATTTTTTAATCATTAATTCTGGTAATCCTTGAATTATCCTTGAATGGTTTAACTACTGCTCTATATTCATCTTTTGACAAAATTGAAAGTCACATTTCTTTGGTCACCATGAAGTTGCAGTGTTCTGTCGGATTTCAGGAGGTATATGGAACCTCCGTTGCAGCTGGAAGGTTCATGAAAACAGTTGTACTTTCTGAACATCCTTTAGCTTTTATAACTTCCAATAAACGCTTCCTGTAAGTGCTCACAAGCACCTCTCTTTTGCAATCTTGGCCCATTCTTCCTGTGCAAATGCTTCAAGTTCACTGATATTCTTTGGTTTTCATGATGCCACTGCTTTCTTCAAATCCCACCAAAGATTTTCAATGGGATTTAAATCTGGGGACTGAGAAGGCCAGTCAAGGACATTCCAAGATCGTTCCCTGAACCAAGCTTTGGTTGACATGGATGTATGCTTGGGATCATTGTCTTGCTGAAAAGTCCAATGATCACCAAGCTTCAGCTTATGCACTGAGGCCATCACATTCTTCCCCAGAATGGCCTGGTATTTCAAGGAATCCATGGTGCCAGTCACACGCTGAAGATTGCCAGTACCAGGAGCAGCAAAACACCCCCACAGAAGGACTGACCCACCTCCATACTTGACTATGGGGATAGTGTTCTTCTTGTCATAAGCTGCACCTTTCTTGCGCCATACATACCACTTATCCATGGATCTAAACAATTCCAGTTTTGTCTCGTCACTCCATAAAATATTCTCCCAAAACTCTGTATACTTATCCAAATGACGTCTTGCATATTCAAGTCGATTTTTCATATGCTTACTGGCTAAGAGTGGAGTGCGGCGAGGTGTCCGGCCATGAAGGCCTTGCTTGTTAAATATCCTTCTTATCGTCTGTACTGATATTTTTGTTCCAGTTTTAAAAAGGTCATCCTGTAAGCCTTTGGCAGTAATATGAGGGGTTTTCTCAGCAGTTCTTACGATGTGCCTGACACCAGTTGATGTAACTTTACTCTTCCTTCCACGTCCAGGTAGGTTTACTGCTATTCCATGACTTTTAAACTTCCTTGCGATGCTGCCAATTGTGTATCTTTGAACTTTCAATATCTTGGAGATCTTTTTGTATCCATTGCCTTTTTTATGCAATGGAATAATTTCTTCTCTTAACTTTTTGTCTTTGGCACGTTTGCTAGTCAGCTTCAAATTGATGTGAAGAAGTGCATCGGTGGGATTTCTATGTTTATCACAGGTGAAGCAAACAGTATCGTTATGGATTTCCTAAGGGCTCAAGTGTGTTTCCACAAAATTTAGTCACTCTACAGACCAGCAAATATTTAAAAAATGGTGATATTGAATATTTATGATATGGCTGAAATACAAAATTTACATGCTACTCGGAAATCTCAAAAAATACATTTTTATTTTGAATTTTAACAGAACACACAAGTGACTTACATGTTGTTTTTTTAGCTTCAAGTCCACCCATTGCTAAAATGTGCATGACATCGAGCATACAGTCTGGTTTCAGTTGTGATGAAGTGAAAGTAATTATTGTGCCTGTCCCTGAGTCAACCGGATTGTACCAGATTCCGAAGGTGGGTGGAAACTCAGCTTTGCATTGAAGGATGACATGTCAGACGTCAGGATCCCTTTCATTTAAAATTATTCTTATTTTTATTTTTTTGTTTTTTGTTTGGGGATGAAGAGGTGGACACGCCTTCTTATTAGGTTTTGGCTGGTTTAGCCACACCCATTGAGGTGCATCTTATCAAACGTACAGCTTTGCAATCTCCATTGACAAACACTGGCAGTAGAACAGGTCATACTAAAGTGCCCTGTGACTTTCAATGTGGCACTGTCATAGGACACCACCTTTCCAACAAGTCAGTTCATCAAATTTCTGCCCTGCTAGAGCTGCTCCAGTCAGCTGTAAGTGCTGTTATTGTGAAGTGGAAATGTATAGGAGCAACAACAGATCAGTCACAAAGCGATAGGCCACACAAGCTCACAGAACGAGACCGGCAAGTGCTGAAGCGTATAGCGTGTAAAAATCGTCTTTCCTCGGTTGCAAAACTCACTACAAAGTTCCAAATTACCTCTGGTCGAGCAGCCGTACATAAGCCTAAGCCTAACTAGGCTGAAGTTGTATGAAGCACAATCGCCACTCTGGAGCAGTGGAAACGTGATCTCTGGAGTGATGAATCACGCTTCACTATCTGACAATCTAGTTTTGGCGAATTGGCAAACGATGAACCTTACTGAAAACAGAGGTCTGTGGGAAGGAGACCCTGAGGCATGAGGTGCTGAACGAAGCTTTCAGAGTAGAGGATGAGTCTGAGGAAGAGGAGCGTGGCATGCTGGGAAAAAAGACACTAAGGAGAGAGGCTGAAGTGAGAGGCACAGGGGAACAGAAGGTTTGCTTTTAGTCTCTCTGTGATAGTCTCTTAATCTGTGTCAATCTGTATGTGAGTGAGTGAGTGAGGTAGTGTGAGAGAGTGAGAGGGTGTGTGAGAGAGAGAGAGAGAGAGAGAGAGAAAGAGACAGAGAGAGAACCTCTGTACAGGAAGGAGGCATAGGGAAAAGGTGGGAGGACTTGGGTAAACACTATGGGAACATAAAATTGTGTAAAATTGGCATTCTGTTGTAAATGTGATAAGGCCAATCCGTCCACGAGTCTACTGTGCGTTCTTCAAACGAGGGATTTTTTGATCTTGTTTACGACTGCTATCTACTGTCATCTAGTGGCCATTTCTGAAGTGTGTGATACCACTGGCCTTTCATCAGTGTTTTGAAACAAATTCCCCTGATTGGTATTATTTAAAAGACACAAGAAGATTATCTGAATTCAAATTAAATGCAAATAGCCTGTTTAGTTAGTCAAATCACAAACACATTTTCACATCCTTGCAATACGGGATGGACATTTGGTGGAAGCCAGAGACAGACAGTAGCTACAGATGTGGATGCATGCAGTTGGCAGTAATGTCTGTAAAATTACATTTTTGGGATTTTTTTGGGCTCAAATTGGTCTGTGCATTTTAACAAATCAGGGATTCTTATTGTGAAAATCAATGTGTAAGTGTCTGATAAAGAATGGTAAAATTCAGGAAATAATAGAAATAAAATACAATAACCCTCAGGCCCCAGACAGCATTTAAAATCGGTGATTTCAGATGACACGCAGAACACCTTCTCCTTTTGAGGTTCATGAGGAAATACAGCACATCCTATGAAACGATATGTAAATCAAATCCAACATTTTTGGGAACTGATCTCAGTAGGACCTTGCTGCATAGATGAAGGGTCATTACGAAGTGAATAAGCATTTAGTGGGTGCTGCAGTCTTACAAAAGTAATGAATGAATGATTGAATTAACGAAACAATGCATTCAAATGTATTCATAAACAATTAACCAAAATGAATGAAAAAATACATGTCATATAGTATTGCACAAACTACCAATTACCTCACACTGAAAGTATTTGAACCAAAGAAAAGCTACCCTAAAGATAAATGTATCCTGCAAAACTACAACTACTCCAAAAGCATTGTTCAAACCTCTTTGTATAAAAATGATCAAAAAATCATATGTCCCTAACATGATGCACATATGAGCAATGCCTTCAGTTTGCCCATGGGGAGAATCACTATACACTTTACCACTGTGGGTGTAACTACCAATGTGTGGCAATTGGCAGTCGACATCTGAAGTGGAGCAGAGTAATTCTCACCGGTCAGGCTTAGAGGGAAAGCAATGAGAGAGAGGAGGCGGTATATGGTCAAAGGGATTATAAAAAATAAAAATAAAAAATGTTTTGAGGCCAAAAGTAGTTGGTAGTTCCTGCTGTTAATTGCACCTCAAAATGATAAAAATATAATTAACTACTACAGCCAATAGGATACACAAATTTGAATGTAGTTGAACTACCAATGAACTTCTGCAAAATGTAAATAAGCAACTAGTTTAACTGCCCCCAACGCTGTATATATCCCAGCGCACATACCCATGAAGGGAAGAGATGACAGTCAACATGAAACTGGGTCACATATAAAAACAGAAAATCTTTGCTAAAATTAGACAATCGCATAAAGCTTAGTGATGATGCAATAGGTGTGCTTTGGCCTCCATTTCTTGAATCTGACTCTCACATCACTTGAAATAAAATGGATTTGCAGAGCTTAGTGACTGGGGTTTCATGGATTCCATGATGGGAAATACATTTTACAATTTTACAAATATATCTTTGATCTAATCAATTGCTTTTGGAGAAAATATAGTTTCCGTTAAGGAACAGCATCACGTTGATGGTCTCCAGCTCTAGGCGAAGCCGCTGAAGACTGTAGACTTGGCCAGCCCTGGAGAAAGCTCGCACGGTGGGGGCGCACGTGGAGACGATCCCAAGGTACCTCCGAGCTGCTCTCTGGAGATTTGGGAATTCCTTATTTTGGAACTTCCACCAGAACAGGGGGTTCCAGTCCCGTGGGATTGCCTCTTTGAGGGCGTATCTGCGCAATTCTTCTTCACATTCACACCTTTCCCACAATCCACCAGGGCAATCGTTTGGAGAGAAGGGATTAGTGCACGTTGATTGGCCTGCCTTGCCGGAATTGAGTATTTCATCGAGCAATCGTTTTCTTCTCCTCTGGTCTGTACTGCCATCGGGAGACAGAAGGACGTTTTTAAATCTTGCATCCAAAGTTGTGCTAGCTGCCAGTTTATAGTTATTTTCTATATCTGTAACTCGTTTTGCGAACTTTCCTGCCAGCTGTTCTGCTACTTGGTTCCTGTTCTGTGTCAGCATTCCCAGTTTTTCCTTTAGGAGTTTCGCCACGGGAATAATCCAGGAAACGGAGACGTACATCTGTTGTGACATTCCATTTATGGCTTCTTCGAAAAGTCGAAGAGCAGACACAATGTTGCTAATTATTGACAGTTCGCGATCATTTAGAATGAGAGATTTCTCACCACTGTGGGAGAGCATTGTGTTGATAGCATTGTGTTGCTGCAAGAGCTTCTCCAGCATGTAGAATGTAGAATTCCACCTGGTTTCCTCGGATAGCATTAGCTCATACGGAGGCAGTGAATCCTTTAGCTTGCCTGTGGCATTGCAGTTCTGGTGGAGGAACCTCACGACTTGTCGACACTTCTTCAGAAGTGCTTCACAGGCCGGGACGCCCTTCAACGCATCCTTGAACACAAGGTCCAAAGTATGTGCAAAACAAGGAAAGTATGTCCAACCTGAACTATGCAGCAACACATTAGGCCCATTCATAACCACAGCATGGACCTTTTCTCTAATTTCCCATTCTTTTGAAATTGTCTGCAGTTGGTTGACAATTTCTTCCCCTGTATTTTTACCAGTGCAGTCTTTTGTTTCCAGCACGTAGGATTTCAGCTCCCAGTCGTGGTCGATGAAATGGCAGCTCACTGTCTGATAGAACTCTGTTCCTCTTGTCCACATCTCTGACGTCAGGACAACATCATTCGCAGAGTAGAGGGATGCTTTCACCTCTTTTTTTACTGATTCATACAGCTGTAGGAGTTCTGAGTGTAAAGTAGATATCCCTTTTGGAATACTATGGCCAGGATTCAGTGCTCTCATAAACTGCCGAAATCCAGTGCCCTCAATTATAGACAAGGGTTGCAGGTCTGTCACGATCATCCGGACTAGAGGGCTTGATTTGTGCCGTTCTTTTGAAGGTCCACCTGAAACTGAAAAAATTTAATTACAACATTTTAGCTTGTGTTTGCAAAGAAAGAAGCTATTGTAAAGACGCAATCAGTCACCTATCTGGCAATCTGTTCTACTACACCAGGAAGCTTCTAGTGGCGCTAAATTTGCATACAAGTATGTAGAATTCAGTCTACATACTGTTGATTGGACTCGGCAATGATGACTGGTGGAGAGAGCACAAGCACCTGAGTTGAATTAAAACCAGCCCAGGTACTTAAAGGTGTGTTGCCCTCCAGAGATCGAGGCCAAGACTGGGAGAGCACACATCGAGAGAGCGAGTCTGTTTTGAGTTTTGTCAGTCCAAGCACAAAAAGAAAAGAAACCGCAGCTGAAAAGCTGGAGGAGAGCTGAAAAGCTGTTGCTTAGTTTTGCTTTTTATTGTCTTTGTTGCTTTAGTTTGTTGTATTTCCCAGAACCCATGAGCGGTTTTATTCATTTGATTTTGTGTTGGTGTGGGTGCGCTCTCTCTCTTTCTCTCCATGGGCAAACAACGGTGCACACCGGTACGTGACACAGTAATGACTGCCTAACCACAAATAAATTCTGTCATACCTCTTGTGGTAGATCGTGGTATCAGAAGCAAATAATAGCAAATACTTACCATCTGGCTGAAGGGTCTTATCTTTAGTATCATTCTCATGGGGACGACTCCTGGCAGACCTGCTGTATGAATGGGGGCCACTGAAGGTGCTGCCCCCTTCAAACAAATGTTTCTGTGTTCAATATATTTAGGAGTGTCCCAAAGGGCGCTCTTGATAAAGATTAGCAAAAATGGCTATTTAAAGTAAACCCAGGTAAGCAGTTATATTTTATTGGAAAACAATATTCTGTCATAAATTTGCTCCAACAAAAACCGGTAAATTGGCACAATTAAACATTCTTATGAAATGAAATTTTACTAAATTAAATCTGCATTAACAATGTACTGTTCTACATTCTTCTGAGTCCTAAGGAATTGCATTCTGACCTTCCAAGGGATCCTGTTTCACTGGGGTATGAAAATGAGGTGAGCCGTATGGAAATCCAGTTCACATCCATTACCATGGGGAAAGGCAAACATATAAAAAAAGACGAAGAGTTGTTGACCTGCACATACTGTATCAGGAAATAGCTGCCAAAAAACTGCATGTAAATTACTAGTATTGCTGAAATAATGAAGAGGTTAAAGAACACTTGAACGGTGGTACACCTGCTTGTTAGAAGACTTCTATCAATCAAGCCCCCACGCAGAGGGCCAAAGATTGTTAGGGAAACTAAAAACCAATGGCAACAGTTGAACAGTTATAGAACTTGGCTGCATCACCAAGTCTGCCATTCTACAATTAAATGTCAACTGTTATTGTCAATTACTTTTATAATATGGATGTGACCTACCCCTTTGTTGTTCATATGGGCCTTTTGCACGTTGAAAATGGCCCCTTGAGGCACTGTTTTCTGTAAAATAAATACAAATGTAATCAGCACAAATTCTGGAATGGAGTGGAGAAACCAAGAAGGGAATGCAAAGAGCTCTTGAAAAAAGCCCAGTCTTGTCAAGTTCAGTCTAGTCCCTTGTGGCAAACAAATGTTTGTTATATGGTTTGTAATTCAATAAATGTGCATATGTTAATTGAATTCTTGTCCACCTAATGTTAAAAAAATAAAAATAAAACTACAGGTGGCCTTACACTTTTGGACTGTACTGTGTATGTGTGTGCATGTACACACACACACACACACACATATATATATGTGGGTATATATATATATATATGGTTTAATAAATATGGATCCAGTCACAGACAGTTGATGGCGTACGCTGAAATACGTGATTTTCATTTATCTCATTACATTGTCTGTAACAGTGTCAGCACTCATCAGGTATGAACAAATACATAACAGTCAAGTGTTGACAGTTCAATTTATATCTGAGTTAAAACAGAAGGGTTTCTGTTATCAGTGGGTTTCTTGCTTCTACAATGCTACAGAGTCTAGAAAAATAGAAAAATCTTACGTTAATAAATTAATCACAACAGTCCTATACTGATCTCATAAATGGCAGACCTCTACAAGACAACATAAATAAGTCCCCCACAAATGTATTTATGCTTTAGTTTAAGCACATTTACATAGCACTGAAGTGAATTTGGGCAAATGACAGTACTCACTAGAATATTTTCTCTTATTCATCTCAGTAGTTCCAGTTTAGCTGTTTGTGTTCACACCTGCAACCAAATGAGTGAGTGGCAAGACTGCAGGAGTGGGCTCCAGCTTAATAAGTGAGCAACAATATCAACATAATAATAATAATTATTATTATAATAATCATCATCATCATCATCATCATCATCATCATAATAAATACATGAACTTTAGGTTTCATACATAAAGAAATTCACAGTGAAAACAGAAAAGGAAGAAAATGTTCAGTGTACAAAACAATTAAATACAATTATTAAAATACATTCAAATAACTGGATATTAAAGAATAGATTTCCTTTTGGATAATGTTATATGTATGGCAAATATATATTTGCCATACATATAACATAACAAATACATATTTGACCAAGGTCTGATGTGCACACACATGCACACACGCACACGCGCACACACACACACACACACACACACATACACACACACACGCACCACGCACACACATGCACCACAGCACCACACACACATGCACACACAGTTTGTGTGTATAAATAAAAATACACTTGTCCAGGTTGTACAGAATTGGCCACTGGAACACACAAAACTTTACTTTGAGTAGATCTCAAAGTTGTGTTTGGCCAATAATACAGTAAAAGACGGAACTTGCTTTCCAAACTTCTGCCTTTTAAACAACAGTCTAGTTATATTTGTGAGGAACTGCAAGTGGGATTTTTTATTGAAGGATTACTCCAGTTGTCAGGATTGCATTCACTGGAATTATTTTTTGTTATTGTTTTTGTGTTGAAGAGAAAATGTCATTGGTTGATATAAAAATGTCCTTGCATATTAAAATACCTGTCTCAATTTTTTGTTCTTTTTGGAAAAATTTCTGGCTGTCCTGCAGTTCTGTATTCTTTTTTTTTTTGTCTAAACTGAATGTACACACCGAAGAGGACGAGTCCGTACTGGCAGTTTCTGAGTAATAAATAGTTATGATCGGCTGCCGATGCAGTAAAAAATGCTCTTCACTTCTGTGCGATGCTCTGGACAAGAGTTTCTGCTAAATTATTGTAAAGTGATGTAATGACTTAGTGTTTCTATTGACTACACTTTTATTTTCTTTTCTTTTTTTGCAGTGTACAATGTGTGTTCAAATGGCGATCCATTAAGAACGTTAAGGTCACGTTTAAAAAAAAAAACAATAAACTTTGAAACCTGTTATAAAACTAACTTGTAACCAAAGCAGTGACTTAAGAACGGTAGAAATATGTGCTGTCTTCGGCACATGTTGATCCAAGAAATGATTTCTTTGGTAGAATTAAAAATTTACTCTTACCAGTTAGTTGAAAAGAGTTTCAGTATCAACCTGTGGCAAAATTCTGCCAAATTTATTAATGTTTCTAGCACATTTACCAATATTTACATCTGTTCTGTTTGTACTGTGTATGTAATGTAGTTCAGTGATCACTGAATCCGAAGTGCCTACACTAGTTCCTTGTTAGAAATCGCAGTGCAATCTCACACCGCTTTCAAATCTAAAATAGATTGAAGATAAATCGTCGCCAAAAAACAAGTCACAACAACATTGATTTCATTATTTTCTGCACTGACCTGCTGGGTGATGGATCTCTCCTGTGCTGCTTCCTGGTTTGCTCTCCAGACTGCATTTGTGCATTTAAATCTGCACCTCTGGTTTCGGTTGTGATGAAGTGAAAGTAATTATTGTTTCTGTCCCAGAGTGCACCTGGTTGTCATACCGGTTTTCAGAAGGTGGGTGGACACTCTACTTTGTGCAGAAGGATGGTGTCAAATGTCAGGATCCCTTTCATTTAAAATGAAGAGGAGGCATCATGATTGGTATAAAATATTCCGGCCTTACTTTAGGAATTTTATTCCTCTTGGTCTAGCAGTTATATATCTTATGAAATCATTCTGGTATAGTCAGTGTTCTGATAGTATGAATAGTATCATGACAGTATACCAGCTAATGGAAACTCTAACACTTCAATGGAATTTATATATGAAATATAAATATATAATGCTATTCATTTAGTTAAATGATAATGTATGTATATATATATATATATATATATATATATATATATTTATATACATACATTATTGTGCCTGTCCCTGAGTCAACGGGATTGTCGTACCAGATTTCAGAAGGTGGGTGGAAACTCAGCTTTGCATTGAAGGATGACATGTCAAGATGTCAGAATCTTTTTCATTTAAAATTATTTTAATTTTTTATTTTTTTGGGGGGGTGAAGAGGTGGATATGCACCACACCCATTGCTAACAGGTGCATCTTATCAAACATACAGCCTTGCAATCTCCATTGACAAACATTGGTAGTAGAACAGGTCATACAGAAGAGCTCATTAACTTTCAATGTCGCACTGTCATGGGACACCACGTTTCCAAGAAGTCAGTTCATTAAATTTCTGCCCTGCTAGAGCTGCTCCAGTCAGCTGTAAGTGCTGTTATTGTGAAGTGGAAACATAGCCACAACAACAGATCAGCCGCAAAGCAGAAGGCCACACAAGATCACAGAATGGGACCGCTGAGTACTGAAGCATGTAGCGTGTAAAAATCAGTTACAAACTACTTCTGGAAACAATGTCAGCACAAGAACTGTTTGTCAAGAGCTTCATGAAATGGGTTTCCATGGCCGAGCAGCCGTACATAAGCCTACGATGACCAATAATGGTCTGGGGCTGTTTTTCTTGGTTTGGGCTAGGCCCCTTCGTTCCAATGAAGGGAAATCGTACTGTTTCAGCATACAATGACATTCTAGAAAGTTGTGCACTTCCAACTTTGTGACAACAGTTTGGGAAAGGTCCTTTGCTGTTTCAGCATCACAGCGAGGTACATAAATAAATGGTTTGCTGAGTTTGGTGAGGAAGAACTTGACTGGCTTGCACAGAGCACTGTCCTCTGCCTCATCAAACTCTTTTGGGATGAATTGGAATGCCAAATGCAGCCTTACGCCCAACATCAGTGCCCAACTTCACTAATGCTCTTGTGGCGGAATGGAAGTGAATCCCCACAGCCATGTCTCAACATATACTGGAAATCTTCCAGTATATGGAATGGGATGTTCAACAAGAACATATGGATGTGATGTTCAGGTGTCCACATACTTTTGGAAATGTAGAGTATATACTGTATCTCATAAAAAACACGTTTTCAATGTACAAAAATGCCAAGTTACAAGACATACACATACACATACAAGACATACCCCGTCTATAACTCATTCATTCAGACTGCCAAAATCCAGGCCTGCCATTAAAAGTATTGATATCAAAATGACGCCAAGTTACAGTACTGCAAACAATATAGACTATCTTGCCTCACCGAAATTAAATAAGATGTATTCCAAAGCAATGCTACCCAATATTTCCTCAATTCTTTCAAGTCACTTGGCCCTGTGTGTATAAGCATGCAGTACATGGACAGGCCAAACATATGTGTGGATGGCTTTCTCACAGTCAAGATTGATTGAATAGGCATGTATATGGCGAATTTGTATTGGTATGTATGTATTTCCCTGCCCAGTCTTGCTTTTGCGTGAATGATAGTATGTTTCTTGGTATAAGTGTGTGTTCGTAAATGTGAATGTAACATGCTGCGAGGGAAATGTCCCCATGGGGATAAAGAAGTTCTCTATGTGCAATATGTATTTTACATGCAGTATTTATTGTACGTAGCAAATGTACAATAACTTGTACATTTACTCAAATTCAGTTGAGAAGCAAGTATAAACATATGTTTTCTGGAGAAATATGCTTCCTGTAGTTACTCACCAGCAGTTTTCTACATGAATTTCAATGTGTTCCATGAAGCAATTCACAGGGCCAAGTGACTTGAAAGAATTGAGGAAATATTGGGTAGCATTGCTTTGGAATATATCTTATTTAATTTCGGTGAGGCAAGATAGTCTATATTGTTTGTAGTACTGTAACTTGGCGTCATTTTGATATCAATACTTTTGAGCTAATTTTCTCACTCAAGGTTTTTGTTACTTAAATGTTACGAGAAAAAGAAAAAGCTGTCCAATCATCGATCGCACTGTGTGAAAATCCGTTATCCAATGAAATCGATTCATGGTGCCCTGGAATCTCGTCATAGCTAAGGGGGGGGGGGGATTGGCACAACTGCATTGCGATTCATTAACACGCTAACTAATGGGGGCAAGTGACATCACAGAGGGACCCTTTACTGACTGAAAACATATGTCCTTCATTGCCACAGTTTGCCTGTTTGTTGACTCAGTCCATGACTAATGGGTCTTTTCCTTCCCTGAACCACTGACTAACCAGCAGGGAGTTCCCTTATGTCGTGACATCATTTCGGAGGAAAGATCTGTAAGAGAGAGAGAGAGAGAGAGAGAGAGAGAGAGAGAGAGAGAAACTGACTCTCTTCCCAATGTGTAGCCCTGTCCAAGCCACATCCACAGACAAGCATGCCTCCTGACTTACCTCATGGAGACACAGCCTGTATTTCTCAACACCCAGTTTACCTCAGAACAACGCAAGCCCTACAGACAGCAGTCCTCCATTATGGAGGACAACCTAGCCATGACCTGTGGGTGGCCGAACAGCAGTACTGATACATTCACGTGATATTATCAATCAATCAATCAATATTACTTGTAGCCAATTTTTAACCATGTTTTTTTCCCTCTTCCCTCATATTCTTTTTCAATGGCAATTCTAGACTAATTTCATTGCTTACAAAGCCCTTCATGAATTCTCCAGTGTTTTTTTCACAGTGCAGGCCGCCATATGAGCTTCTCAGTCACTGCAAACAGGAAGCGCACTGTGCACGGCTGACACAGGCAGGCTGTCGAATAGATGCCCGCTAATGAGAGCACCTATTGGCTGATCGAATCCCTCACTTTCTGGCTGATACAACTAGCACTAAGGTGCCACCCTGCACAGCTACCAGGCACAGTCATCATGGCATGGGGTCTGGCATCAAACTGGGCGGACTCCACACCGTGGAGCCTAGTACCCTCGCGAGATGCAAGGTCATTGGTGCAAAAGACAAAACGTTGGTTATGACATAACTGGAATTCAGTCACATGCTCTGCGTGGTTCCATAGTGTTTCCACGGTACCTCTGACCTCACTCCTGGACTGCGTGTGCAGTAAGACGTTCAACTTGGACAGGTCGCCCAGACAATTTTTTTCAGATATTTTTGTATTATTTTTTTTATTTTTTTTTTTAATCAGCAATCTAACAGTCAAGCCTTTTGGCTTTCTTTCACATGCCATTGTTATTGTTGGCATTGGATCTCCCCCAACGGCAACTCCTTGTTGTTTCTCCACTTTACCAGTAGAGGGAGGTCTTGGATCTCTTTGGCACTTCCCGCCAAATTCCTGGACTGGGCTTGTGCTGTGTCCAAGAGGTAATGAAGAAATGTGGAAAGCATTAGACAACCTGCCAGATGAACACACATACAGCACTCAGAGGGGGGAGGGCAGGATTCTGGGACAGCGGGCGGGAATAGAATGAGTGTCTCTGTTCATTGCCCCGTACCCCCGACCCCCCCTCCACACCCCATCCCCTCCTCTACATCACACAGCCCCCCTCCTCCAAAACTCTGTCTCCCCCATGTGCTTGCTTGGCGAGAAACTTGGTCATTTTTAGAGCTAATCGGGCACAAAGCGGAACATTTTATGTCAGTGGAAATGAGGGTGAAATGAAGACTTGGTGCTTAATGAGAAGGAATGCAGTGAGAAGCCTCTTGAGAAGGAGCTCTACCTCATTCGCCAAAAACTTATAGAGAAGTAGCTCTACCTCACTCCCCAAAAACCCTCCGAACACCAGCTAAAAATCAGTCTTTCCTCCGTGTCTGGAGAGCCTCGATGATGCGGTCACCTGGACTTTTCTCACGTGTAAGTCGGACGTAAACCAGCTGCAGACTGATTTCTGAGCGAGCGCGTCCTCCATTTTGCTGACCATTCAGCTTGAGTCGTAGCCCTGGGAAACGTGCTTCGCCTGACCCGCTTCTGTGAGTGGCTGGCTGAATATGTTGCATTAAAAAAAATGCGTCAAATTTAAAAATTTGAAAACTACCCAACCCACCCCGAGTAAGGGCCATTTGCTAAACAGGGCAGAGTGGAAAGTCAGTCGAAGAGATCCGTTTAGCTGAGGTGTACAGGGTGAGTTTGACCGGCTTCTGCCCTAGAATGACAGCTCCACAGCGGAGGGTCCATTTATGGATATTAGGGAACAGCGAAAGCCCTCTCTCTTGGCAGGCGAGGCTTAAATCTCTGGACTGGTGTAAATGATGGCCGCTGCGGCGGGAGACAGGGACAGAAGGAGGAACGGGTCTCTGGCGCTCGTGCCGTTGGGATACGGCATTCTTTTGGAGGACCCGGGCTGCCCTCTGACTGTGTGCGGACTCTAACGGGGGGCGGGGCTTTGTCAGCTCACCTCCCCGCCGTTTCGCTACGATATTTTTTCCTCTCGGAAACGAACTAATGGACTCATTCGGCCTCCTCCGTCCGATGTTCGCCCTCTTCGTTCACTGAGTCAGGGAGGTCTGTTTGAGTCTTTCTGACGGACTCTGCGTGTTAACATGACTGAGCGGGACATTCAAAGAGCGATTCTTTTTTGTTGTTGTATGACCTCGGGGCCCAGTTTCCCCGTCCCGCGCAGAGAAAGAGGCTTTTGTGCGCGCTCGTGTCTGAGCCCGAGCCGCTTTGACACGGCCTCTTTCACACGCACCAGGATTAAAACTGTTCTCCTGCTGGAGCGCAGTCAGATCTGCCGCAGGGCAGCGGCTCCCTAGACTTTCGCAGCCTGACGCCCTGCAGGGAACAAAAGCCCTCAGATCTGAGACACCCAGGAAATATCCGGAAAGCCATGCATGATCTTGTAAATGGCTGTAGCTTCCTTGGCTTGAATGCCAGTCGGCAGTGTGTGGCCAAGCTATGGCACCGTCACTGGACAGAACGCTAACGTGCCAGCCGCTCTCTGAAAACACACTGCATCATCGGTTACTATGTAAATCCTATTAATAGCTGGCCTTCTGTGTTTGTTTCACGAAGCTTTCTGCAACAGTTTGTGTGTCTGTGTGTATCTGTGTGCATGTGAGTGTGTGTGTGAGTGTGTGTGCGTGTACGTGTGAGTGTGTGTGCCTGTACATGTGCGTACGCACGTGTGTGTGTGCGTGTGTGTGCGTGTGCATGTGTGTGTGCTTGTGTGCGTGCGAGTGAGTGTGTGTGCGCGCGTGAGTGTGTGCTTGTGTGTGAGTATGTGTGCGTGTGCGCGTGTGAGTGAGTGTGTGTGGAGTTCACCTTCAGGGTGGCAGCCAGTCTGCAATCATCACTTGTGAGGACGACCGGCACGTTCGTCCCACAGAGGACCTGATGGGTGGGAGCAGCTGGCTTGAGAGGAGGGAGGGAGAGGAGGGCGGTGTTTCAGCTGGATAGAGGTCCTACCGGATTACTTTGGCTCACAGAAAGATGACAGATGTGAAGTTTTTGTTGGAGCTGCTCAGTGCTCTGAATATACAGTGAAGGCGGGCTAGGGCAGTGATCTGTGAAGGGGGATATTTTTTATGTTACGGGTGTTGGTAAAATGGCATAGATCAGGGGTTGTCAACCTTTTCTCGTCCAGAGACCCCCCACCCAGGCTCATCAAGTCATCCAGAGGACCCCCATCATAAGTTAAAAAGGGGTTATATTTTTTTAAATGGAGATTCTGTGCATATGCCAACTGGCTACGGACCCCCTACAGTACCATCATGGAGCCTGAGACGTCTGGGGAGCCCCTGTTAAAAAACCCAGGCCATAAATGTTCAAATGATCAGGGCAGAGCCAAGATTAATCCTTGAGCCTGTCCCTCATTGCTGCTATGGGACATGACCTGAGCATCTTGAAAAAAATGAAAAAAAGACACATGTAGTCATGGTGAGAAAGGATTGAACCTGTACATGTAAAGCAACAGCAACCGTGTCACCTGGGCAGTCAACCTTTGGGTCGGGAGAGAGGGGAACATTGAAAGTCTCCGCCTGTTCCCTTTCTGTTCCGCGGCTCTCGTTCCCGTTTGCTCGGACAGAGGAATTAGCGTCCCAGAAACCAAAAATAAAAAATAAAAATGCATATCCTTCTTGGTCTGGGTTTGGAGCTCAGTGTGGAATCTATGTTTACAGTTCAGGAGAAGAGCTGGTCCGTGTGCCCAAAGCCTGGAGAGACGAGACTCCTTTAACTTGTGTAGGAGAATGAGTAAACAACTGGTCTTGTAACCTGAAGGGCACAGGTTCGATTCCTTGGTAGGACACTGCCGTTGTACCCGTAAACAAGGTACTTAGCCTGCATTGCGCTTCAGTATACATCCAGCTGTGTAAATGGATGCATTGTTAATGCTATGTAATTGTTGTGTAAGTCGCTCTGGATAAGAGCGTCCGCTAAACGCCTGTAATGTAATGTAATGTAATGTTACTTCACATTTACTCTTAAGCAGGCACTCCCATTCAGAGTGACTTACATAAGTGCACACATAAAGATTTTAGCCAACGACTGGAGCACAAACGATAGCAGCTGTTAAATACTTAACTTATTTCTGAGCTGGAACTGCATAAACCTAAGAACACAAAGTCAGGTCCCGTACTAGGTGCAAGAGAGGGACTGAGGTCCCATGCTAGGTGCAGAGGTGGGTAACCCGGCTTCAAAGAGTAAAAAGACTGACCATGTATTTGCTCCACCACCATGCACTAAACCAGCTGATTCTAATTAGCATAACTCTTTAGCATGATAGGAGAACTAATTGTTGTAATCAGCTGGTTTAGTGCATGTTGGTGGAGCAAATACATGGTCAGTCTTTTTACTCTTTGAAGCCGGGTTACCGACTTTTGACTAGGTGCAAGAATGGGACTGAGCTTCATGCAATAAATGGCTTTGAGGATGCAGTTCAAAAAAAAAAAATTTCAAAGTCCAGCATTAGTTTAGCCGAGATGCAATAGAAACAGGTGTGTTTTCGGTCTGAAGCAATAATTCTGCTGTCTTAAATATAGCCATTACTCATTCCACTGAGGGGGAGGAGAAGCGGGGGCGGTTTGGTGTGGGTTTAAAATGGCCTCTGCACACTTAAAAGAATGTAAACATTTAGTCCAATATGACTGGCAAAGGTGAATTTAAAAAGCCGGGGTAATTAATCAATTAATCACCACAAGCAAGACTGCAGTCAAACGGATCCGGCAGAAGAGGCCATGCAGTAATGGAATGCAAGGGGGAAAAAAACAACAACAAATAAAATACCTGTGAAGGACAGCATGACATAGGAGAGAGAGAGAGAAAGAAAAAGAGAGAGAAAGAGAGAGGGAAGGAGTGGGCTTCATGTTAGAAGTGTGCAAAGTGTGCAATGTATGCCAAAGTTATCGGTGGGACCATCTTATGGCAGGGAGTGTTCTTGTGGAACAGTCCCAGAGTGTGCAGCACAGGGGTGTGGAGTGTGGAGCAGGGGCTGGTTTTGAGGGCCGGGTCGGGACTGCAGCCCTGCGTCTGGGCCAAGCGAGAATTCCTCAGCCTGTCTGGAGCTCTGAGTACTGGCAGGAGGAGAGAGGAGGGACCTCCGCACACACACACACACACACGCATGCACGCACACGCAAACGCACACTCACACGCACCCACACACACACACACACACTCAAATGCACACTCACACACACACAAACACACACACACACACACACAGTATTCCAGCATAAAAAACCAAACCTGCACAGCATAAATGCCTATCTGTATACAAATGCAGTCACTCCTTAATATATTCCTGATGTCATTTGTTTGATCACATTAGGGAAAGAGTACTATTGCTTTCCCAGACAAAATTGTTAGAACAATTTTTAAAAGAGAGACAAAAACTATACCATAATCTTCTACTGTACAGTCCTGTCAAGAGTTTTATTGTTTCCATGGTGTTTTGAGTCTTTCTGAATATCTGCGGCTGTGTCCCAAATGACTCACTTGTTCACTAATTCACTATTCCCTATATAGTGGAAAATATGTAGCACACTACATAGGGAGTGAGCGGCAGAACGAATGTTTGCTTTGGGACACTGTTGTCATCACCCTGCGCCGCTACTATCTTTTGAATATCTGTCGCACAATAACGGAAATTGCATTCGT
>NC_057934.1:59866713-60029213 GCF_018555375.3 Anguilla rostrata
TGTTCTGAAGGAGTGCCCGGGTGGGGCTGCTCCCTGGTGGAATGTGCGCTTGGATCAAGGTCTATCGCCACGCTAGCGGGGCTGTGAAACACAAACATTCTGCCGGACAGCCGTGACCTCCGACCCCCAGCCATTCATCAGCCCGAGCGTTCCTGTGCTCGGCTGTGTTTGCTGGTGGAAGGCCGGCGTTGCCGCGGTTTCCATGCGTGTCGAGCCGGGGCAGAGGGGGACATGCTGATTGGTGTAATCTGAGTCCGGCAGCTCCATATGGTGCCCCTATAGGGTAAATTACTGAAGAGAAAAAGCCTCTGCAGAAGAACATATTCAGAGCACTTTTTTTTTTACAGGGACGCCTTGCCTTTGCAATGCACTTATGCGTGTTTCTCGAAAGACACGACAAAACTTGTGAAGAAGAAGCGGGAAGGAGCTGGTATTTGTAAACAAGCAAAGACGACCACAATAATCTAGTGCAATTCTTTTTTTTTTCTTTAAATTTTTTCAGGCGCATGTCCTGGATGATTCTGTAGCTCTGACTCACGCAGCGCCCTCGTGTCCTGAGGAGCCCCCGGCCCGGACAGGAGAGGTTCGCTGTACCCCCCCCCCCCCCAACCCAGCTCCGGTCCAGAGTCTTGGCTCGTCCCCTTCTCCCTGCCTCGGAACCAAGTTCTGCCCAAATCTGCTCCCCGGGGGACATCTGAGGACGTTGCGCAGGGTCTGCGCATGCTGCTAGTTCTGGAGTTTTACTGCAATTTTTCTCTCACAATTCGAGGAATACTTCACCCTCCCCATTCCCCATGACACACCAACACCACCTCTCTCTCCCCTTGCATCGTAGCAGTAGATCTTTTGATGTCTAAATGAGAAATATTTACGATGTGTCTGAATGGGCGCTACTGCATGTAGAGACGGTTGGTTACTGTTTTATTAGAGAAGGCGGTGCTCATGGCACTCTGGTGTCACAGGCGTCTGAGGTCATGCTGGGGCCTGTTCCACACTGGGGCCTGCTCCACGCTGGGGCCTTTTCCACACTGGGGCCTGCTCCACGCTGGGGCCTGTTCCACGCTGGGGCCTGTTCCACACTGGGGCCTGTTCCACGCTGGGGCCTGCTGAACGCTGGGGCCTGTTCTCATGGCCTGTCCGGGCCTGTTCCACACTGGGCCTGTTCACGCTGGGCCTGTTCCACACTGGGGCCTGTTCCACGCTGGGCCTGCTCACCGGGGCCTGTTCACGCTGGGCCTGTTCCACCTGGGGCCTGTCCACACTGGGCTGCTTGCCCGCTGGGGCCTGCTCCACACTGGGGCCTGTTCCACGCTGGGGCCTGCTCCACACTGGGGCCTGTTCCACGCTGGGGCCTGCTCCACACTGGGGCCTGTTCCACACTGGGGCCTGCTCCACGCTGGGGCCTGCTCCACACTGGGGCCTGTTCCTCTTCCAGATGTTCAGCGAGCAGCATGGGTCTCACCTCTACTTTCCCCCCCTCCTCTGAAGATGAAGTTCTGGCTCCGTTCTCCCCATCCTCCTCATCCTCCAGACCAGGGGCTTCTGGGCAGAGGCCTCTGGGCTCCTAGAGCTCCTGAAGAGTTAGCGTTCAGATGCCATCTCCAGGCCTCCAGATGCGGCAAAGGATACTGGGACAGGATACCCCCACCCCCTGACCCCTCGAGAATGGATGGAGATCTGGTTCTGTGGACACAAAGGTAGAACAATGTACCCCTAACCTGCCATAACCTGTGGGGCTGAGAGCTAGAGGAAGGAAGTGGCTGGGGGTTGGGATGGTTTGGGCAGCCAACTTTTATTTTGATGACGGGTGACCAAAGAAATGAATTCCCTGGTGTTGGGATTGTGTGACATCCATGTGCAGTGTTTTAGGATGCGTTGCAGAGACAGGGGTTGGGGGAGGGGGTTGGGGCAAGAGCAGTTGTTTTGAGTTTAGTGTAAATCGATGTCAAGCCTCCTAAAATGTTATCCTAATAGAAACTGAAGTAGTTTTTTTAATTTTCAGTTCTGTTTCAGCTTGGTTTTTTCTTCTCTAACTTTTCTACAATCATCTGAAAATGTGGGTTTTCAGATGTTTTCAGAAAATCTGCATTCCTGACTGATTGGGGGGGAAATCATCACCGTACAACTTCTCATGTGTTCTATCCCAGAATCCTCCTCTGCGCACGAACACTCCGATGTCCAATGAAACGATTTATGGCATATGAGCTGTGGGAGTCTTGGATCAGTACCGAGGCAATATCAGTAGGTAATTCCTTTCAGAGACTTTTAATGAGCACACAGTGTCCGCTGACCTCCAAGAGCAGGAGGCACTGAGGGCCCCACAGCAATGATAAAGCAGAGCAATCAAGATCAGTATTTGCAGGGACACACTTGCACAGAGCAGGCTAATGCTCATCTCACAATATCACTTCCTGTTCTTGTGAGTGTATGCCTGGGGAGTGGGATCATACACACACACACAGATGTGCGCACGCACACAGACAAAACTTTCAGTTGTATAATTTCTTGTACAACACACACACACATACATACACACATGCACACACACCTACACACACACACAAACACACACACACGCACACAGACAAAACTTTCAGTCGTATAATTTCTTGTAGTCTTAACCCACTGATTTTATTTCTAGAGCATCTGAAATGAGAAATTTCAGCGTGTGAGATTGCTGGGAAAAACAACTTTCAGTTTCATAAGTTTTAGCAAATCTTTAGCCAGCATAGAGTCGGCCTGCATCAACACACTTACACCAGATCATGATGTGCCAGAAGTTACCAATCACTGGATTATTAACAAAGCACATTCCTGGAAGTGGGAGGAGTTAGCCTACTCAGGCTCATGGTACAACTAGTCTGCCAAATGAGGCAAAGCTCTGTGTGTCTCTGCATGATCGGAGATGGCTTTTCAGCAGATGTACGGGAGAACCACTCTGGGCCAATGGAAATGCTGAGCTTGCGATTCATAAGCTAAAGTATGACATGACATGGCCCCTTTTCTCACTGTTCCACGAAACACCCAAAGCTCCCACCCCACCGCACCCCTCCCCACCACACTCACAACCCACCCACCCTGCTGTTTCATTACACAACCTCCTCCCCTGGTGGGGGGGGGGGGGGTCAGTGTTCGACCGCAGCGCGCCAAAAGCGAAAGGTTTTCTGTGAGAAAAAAAAGAAAGACAGAGGGGCTTCTGGCAGCCCCTCAGCTCTAATAGATACAAATCAGCCCTGTCTGCTGCCAGCAGTCATAAACACCAGCAGAGCAGATCTGGCCTGGCAGCTCCGAGCCTGCTGGACTGAGAGAGGCAGTCCCAGGCCAGGGGAACATCTCATTTCCACCCCTTCTCTGCCTCTCTCTCTCTCTCTCTCTCTCGATCTCTCTCTCTCACACACACACTCTCTCCCTCTCCCTTCTTCTCTCTTTCTCCCTCAGCATGGTCGCTAAAACGCTTTCAATCTTTTAAATTCACTTTACTTCATTGCCATGAGAAAAACATTTATTTTGTCAGAGCATACAGTATGCACATAAGATAAAGTGGTATAAACATAAAATATCTATCTATCTATCTATCTATCTATCTATCTATCTATCTATCTGTCTGTCTGTCTGTCTGTCTGTCTGCCTATCTATCTATAGCATAGCCATTACCCACACACATTGTCAGGTTTGTGCATAAACCATCTATCTCCTAATAATCTATTTTTTCATGAAGACAAAGATATCTATGTTCTTTGTCTGTTTACATCGACTGCATGTCTTAAATACAATCCATGTGTACAGCTCAGTATCTACTACTGCCAGTGGCAGTGCCCCACCCTTGGACTTGAACCTGTGACCTCTGAGATATGTGAAGTTTCCTCAGAATTGTACAACACTTCCACCACGTGCACACCCATATGCACACACACCCACACCCAAACACACACACACGCACACGCCCATCCCCATACAAACACACTCCCGCACACACCCATATGCACACACCCATACACACACACACACACACACACACACACACACTCACCCATACACAAACTCACACATGCACGTAAACATGCACATGCACGCAGGAATTTACATTCACTCACACATACGTACACACATGCATACATGCGTGTGCAACCTCTCTCTCTCTCTCTCTCTCTCTCTCTCTCTCCCTCTCTGCTTGTCTCTTTAGGGTCTTAATTCTCCATGTTTTACTGCTAAATGTAACTAATGAGAGCTCGAAAGGGAAGCTAACGGTTACGAGAGGTCAGACGTGAAGGTTCAGTGTGAGCGTGAGACCTGACACGCCCACATCATTCCATAGCTGTGTTCCAATGATGTCAATCCTGGGAGTGTCACTGGGTATAAATCATGACTGGGCATTTGCAAAAAAAAACAACATCAATTATATTATATTAGTTGCTTAGAATTATATTAGTAATTCAACTCACCTTCATCATTGACATAGCAGATTATATTTGTCTATTGCCCACATCCTATTTAACATTTTTCATATTAGGTGTTAACTTTTGAAAAAGCAAACTCAAACTGTATCTGTTACAGGCAATGATGGAATATATAAAAAGGCAGCAGCTAAATATTTACAAAGGGAGAGAGAGCGAGAGAGAGCGGGAGAGAGTGAGAGACAGAGGGAGAGAGAGAGAGAGAGAGAGAGAGAACGGGAGAGAGTGAGAGACAGAGAGGGAGAGAGAGAGAGAGAGAGAGAGAGAGAGAGAAATAAGGAGGTCCCCTGATTTTCATTCCAGCCCCTTTCTTGCATCTGTGTTTGATTTCCTTTGACTGACATGCTGACGAGGGTCTCAGAGAATCAGACAGATTTAAACCAGACCTTGCAAAATGAGAGCCTGAACCCCCAAAGGAATATAACAAAAAAAAAGGAAAAGAAAGAAATATACACAGATTATGTGGGGAGGGGGGGAGGGGGGTAGAAAAGGGGAGGCGGGTCTCCGCGGTGTTCCATCAAAGAAACAGTGGGCACTCAGGTTTTGAGGTCCGGGGGCAGTGTTACAAGCTTTAGCTGCTGGGGTGAAGGAGCTGTTTTAAACGCAACCAAATATGAAAGGTGCTCTCATGCTAGTGCTACGCTAGCCAGCAAGGGAGCCTTGCTTGGATGCCTGCAGGGGAAAAAAAAGAAAAAAAAAACTGTTTATAAGATATATCACAGGGGATTTAGGAGATACTGAAAATGCCAAAACAATAGTGGTGGGCACTGAAATAAGTTTATTGAAGAATAGGTCACTGACGTTTGTTCTTGGCATTAGATCCATCGTGAGGGCTGACTGCCTGATCAGAGGGCACACGTTTACAAGGCTGGATATTAAGCAGAAATTAAAAAGTGCTAAAATGTCAATATCTGTTTTTTAAAAAATGTTTCACAACTCACACACTACCAATTTCAGACGAGTATATACTAGCACCTTCCTTATAAGTTTTGATAAAACACAGAGGTGCTGAAAGTAGAATGCACCGATATTTTATGAACGCAAATATCACGGATGGGAAAACACAAGAGATGGATTTTGGGGTCGGGGGGTGCAGGCCAGGGTTGGTTTGACCGTTCCTACCTGGGCCCCATTCCCCAAACGTCACAGAGGGAGGGGGTGCGTCAGGAGCCGGGCGGAGAGGCAGGCTGGAATCGTTAGCTATTATTCCTGGAACAACGACGAGCTCCTGGCACGGACGGGCATCCTAAGGGCTCAGCAGCCCGGTAGCTCTGCCATGCTCCCAGAGCGCCAGGGCTGTAAGAGGGGCGGGCCCCTGGAAGAGGGTCAGCAGCCACGGCTGTGTGAGGGGGGTCCTGGTCCAGGTTCAGGTCCAGGGGTTGGATGGTTTGGGGGAGGTGGGGTTTTTTTGGCACCGCTCGCCGTCTGGTTGCGCGTCCAGGGTGGAGACGACGGGAGGCGGCCGTCCCGCCAGGGTTTCGGGACACCCGGCGATTGTCAGACAGCGGGAAGGGCTGCTTAACCCCTTGGGTTCACAACCCCCGATACCTCTGAACCCCGGAGCGTGGACAGTGAGTCAGAGAGCGAGATCGAACCCGTTACACAGCGACTTCACGCACGTGCCAGAGCCATCTGTGCAGATGAGGTACTTATTTTCAGAAGGAGCAGTGTAATGCTGACATATCACATCGCTGTTTCCAAAATTTTGGGTGGGGGTGGGGGTATGTTTTCATAAATGTGTCAACAGGAAAGATTGTCAGCGAAGGCCTCTGCATCTCTGGGGGTGTGGGAGAAGCACTCCAGGGGGAGCAGTGAAGATGCCAAAAGTTACGTACGATTGCAGAACGGTGCAAATGACAGCATTTAGCACTTCAGGGGAGCAGCTGTAATATTGCTATAATAATACAGTAAACTGTAAATGTGCGCATAAATCTGGCATTTTAGTGAAAGAATGGCGTGATGATGTCCTGGGGTGAAAATGGGAGCTGTGATATCAATGTAAAACATAACATTGGTAAAAGGATCGTGTTGAATCACTATCAGAACTAAAATGTGTAAAGCTTGTTGTGTAAAGCTTTCGGCAGTTTTATGAAACAGCAATTTAATGAATAACAATTTTTATTTTAGCTATGGTTTTGACCTTTTGCCCCACGGCCTGGGCGTCGAGGTGTAAAATGCTGGGGGTAGGTCAGCCCTGGTTATCTCAGACGGGCCCGTGTGTGGAGTTTGCCTGTGTGTTTATTTTAGCTCGCGGGGCAGAGCCGCGGCGGGGACGCTTGGCTCGCGCCCGCAGTCCCATAGCCTGGCCTGGCTGAAAGGGGACTTCCAGTCTGCGGCCTGCAGGGGCGGTGCCCCCGCTGCCGCTTGCTACTCCACAGTCCCAGGCATCCCCGGTGAACGACCCCGCCTGGGTGTGTGCTCTGCTTTTTCGGGCGGAGGGATGGGGTGGGGTGGGGGTGGACCCTGCGCCATTCTATTTTTTTTTGGGACCCTTCCCCATCCTTCCTGGGGGGAGGGGACTGGGGAGGGGGGGGACAGGGAGCACAGACATCTGCGATGTTTACCGGCGACACGGGCATGTTGAGACTTCCTCTTCGGCGTGTTGTGTGGAGGACTGAAGTGTTGGGGGTGGGGGGTGGGGGTGCAGGAAATGGATACCTCGGGCCTCTGTTGCACTCTGCCCTTCCTCTCTATGTTTATTCCCCCCCCCCTCCCCACCCCTGTCTGAAGGAGGGGCGCCATGGAAACTCATGGGGGGGGCGGGGGGGGGGCAGGCTTTGGACGTTCCAGAGGTGAGGTCAGGCTAGCCCATGATGGAGTAAACATGCAATATTTCCCCCCGCACCGTTTATAGCCCCAAACACCGGGACGAGAGTGCAGCACGCTTCGGAGCAGAAAAACCCGCGTCTCACCACCGCCAGAGACCACTTTTATTTGGAACGAGGGTTTTTCTCCCCGTATAATTGGCTTAAATGGCCATTTTATTCCATGAGCACATGATCAGTGAGCGGTCCCAGATGAACTCAGCTTTCTGGATCGACTAATGCGCACTTACCAAGCACAATTTCCCTTACGCTAATGGAAGATACTGCAGCATATTGTAAATATGTGAGCTGTTTCAACAATATGGGGGTAAATATATTTTAAAGCAATGCTTATTAGGAAAAAAGGTAACTCTGAAAGTTTATTTTCTTGAGTTAATTTGCTCATGCCTCAGTTCAGTTGGTTTGCTTAAATAATTACCATATTTACAGTGCTTAAAAGTTAATGTTGCGATATCTCAATATGCTGAAATACTATTTCACTGTGTTTTCTTTGTGTTCCATTTCTGAGGGGTTTGAAGCAAACAAAGAAAATCTATTTTCCAATGATCTTCGAAACATTTTTGCAAAAATAAGCCCTTATTTGCAAGAATGAAAACTATCTTTGCTCTGAAACTGCCAGAACAGCTGACCCTTTCCTCTAAATCTTATTTGTGGTTTTCCCAGTGAAAGGGAAACTGTGGTTGTTGTTGTTTAGCCAAGCAATCACCCTGATCTAGAGCAGCTAACAAGGCATCTAATTGCACAGCTCAGTGTTTACACAAAAACACTCTGATCAAGTACCCCGTTCGAGGGTAAGGCAGAACTGCCTTTTTGTGGGATTCAGACCCACAACCTTGTGGCTACAAGCCTGTTTCCATACTTTTCAAAATCATATTGGATCAAATTTGCTAATACCGCAGATTTGTTTTTACAAAATATTAACAGCAGTAGGTTTCAGTGCATATTGCCAGGTTAAAACCCCCAGTGCATGGAAAAACTTCCAAGGTCTCACATCTACATCGGAAAAATGACCTCAAGTGCCAACAAGATCTCTTTTGTTGGATAAGCTTCCCACCTTTCACTGATTGGCTCACGGTATGTGCTCACGGTAACCAACAATCTTGATCACCACACCAGCCTTTCTCTGATTGGCTCACGGTATGTGCTCATGGTAACCAACAACCTAAATCACCAGACCAGCTTTTCATACGCTATTCTCTCCTCTTCTCTTCTCTGTCTACTCCCGGTTCTCTTTCGTACGCTCTTCTGTACGCTCCGGGGCTTCGCGTGACCCGCGCTGAACGCACACTCTCTCGCGCGGACGCCGACCGCGCTCTTCCGGGACGCTTCCCGCGAAAATCAGACCCCGAGTGGCGCCGGAACGCCTCGTCCCAGGCCTGACGTTCCGCGGTGCGGCTTCAAATCCAGGCCACTTCGCCGGGCATTCGGGGCTTTCCCCAGCGATGGGGCACTGGGACCCGTCTGAGCGTCACCGACGTACGGGTGAGATCGGATCGGAATGCCGCTCATGTGACCGAGCTGTCTTCGGACGCGTTCGGTGTGCCACAGGCTAATGCAATACGCTCCGTGTGAAAGCTATGAAATGAATTAGCGGATTGAAATATGTGGTCATGTGTCTCCACAGCTGTGTCCCAATATGAAGTCAGCTGCCTTAGAAGGCAGCAGTTGCATGATTTTCACACTTCCTTCGTGGGCATGTCCCAAACCGCAGTCATCAAAAAAGAAAGTGTCCTTCTAAGGTGCCTTATTTTGTTTAAATCTGAAGGCAACATCTGATGCATCCTTCAGCTGGGAGGATATCCCATAGGTCTTTGTGATTTCCTCAGACTTCACACTTCCATTAAATCAAAGGCAGCTCAAACCAGCGAAGCGGTGGGAATGTGAACACACAGGGAATTGATTATTTGTGGTAGTCACTTTTAAAATACATTTAAATTATGTAATACACTGGAATAATGCATTTAATGTCCTTAAGCCTCAGCCAGTTTTCCCTGAACTAGCCAGATAACTTGCCAGTAATCACACTACTTCCCAATAACAACGTAGCTTGCATTAACTTGGCTTCCATACAACGAACATACTGAAATCTTGATAATCTGGTTAAAGCCAAAAAAAGTAGCTGAACTAGTGGCTAGTTATGTAGTTAGCTGAATGTAAAACTAATTGTGTTTTCCCTTAAATAAAGAATCGGGACAACTGCGGCTACAACAACAGAATCCGTATTTATTTGCATTGGGTCTGTCAGTTTGAAAGTAAAAGCCTTCAGCTGTAACAGCAAACACTGGTCTCGTGTTGGCTTTGTGAACTCTCTGTGATGTCATTCTGCCTACAAAGTGCGTCTCAAATTCGTTGCCTTTTGAGCTTCCTTTAGCGTTAGGATGCTACCTCCAAAGGCAACGAGGGCTACCTATATTTTGTCTGCACCTAGCAGTTTCTGTCTTGGTCTGGGGGAAGGGGAGGGGAACGAGAGAGGGAGAGGTAGGGAAATAGGGGAAGATAGAAAGAAAAAGAGAGAGGGATGGGGAAGAAAGAGAGTGAGAAAGGATGGTGAAGAGCAAGACAGAGAGAGAGAGAGAGAGAGAGAGAGATGGTTTCCTCGGTGAGTGAGTTTACCCACCTCTTCCGCCTCTCCCCCTGGATAGCCTCCCTGCTCCACAGCAGTGTGGGTCTGCTCTGCGGGCTTAATCCCTGACCTCCCCTTCCATTTACCCAGTCAACCTGCGAGAGCCTGGCGACCGAAAGGGGGCCGTCCCTTCATTGAACACCAATGAACTCCGTCTCACAGAGAGGCCCCGCCCCCTGCTCCCCATGGCCGCACGCCAACGGCGGTCAGGCTGGTCTTGGCGTGACTTTCGCCGCAGAGAGGCCAGCTGCTGTTGTGTAACTCATGGTTGCCATGGTAACAGGGAGTCGGGTCAGGTTGGCAGGGGGGGTGGAGAGTGCGTTTGGGGCATGTGAGCCCGCTGGGTGGAGAGTGCGTTTGGGGCATGTGAGCCCGTGGGGGGGATGACAGGAAGTCCCCGTGTTTCCTCTGAAAATTGAGGCCTGTTGTAGGGAGTTCCTGGAACTGTCCCAGAGACATTTCTTCACCAGCTTGACCAGGCCTCTGCTGAGCCACCACGCCCACCACCACAGAGACGGCAATTCAGCCCTCTGATTGGTCAAATATCAATACAGTCACAGGCAGGGGCATCATTTCCTCTGCTGACTGGGGATTCTGCCTCTTACAACAAGGTTAAAAGTTAAAACACACAGTGCATCATATAGACAGTCAGGCCGTCTCGTTGTGACAAAGCATTCTACAAACCTCATATGTCAGCAGGAATTAACTTCTTCCCAAGATACTCCCGAGTCTAAAAACAAAAACAGCTTCACTTTTTTTTTTTCTTCCAGGAAGCTCTTAAAATATTTCCTGTCAGTTAAAATGGGCCAATAAACCGAGTGCACTCGATCTTGATTTATGAAATTAGCATTAAGGGGGAGAGATGAGGGACATTGACATCTCCGTGTCTCCGGGTCCAGTCTAGTGGCAGCCAATAAGCATGAAGCCTGAGACCAGGCAAAACAGCGACGGCCAATAGGCATGGAGCCTCAGACCAGGCAAAACAGTGGCGGCCAATAAGCATGGAGCCTCAGACCAGGCAAAACAGTGGTGGCCAATAAGCATGGAGCCTCAGACCAGGCAAAACAGTGGTGGCCAATAAGCGTGGAGCCTCAGACCAGGAAAGACAGTGGCAGCCAATAGGGAATGGTAGCCTGAGACCAGGCAAAGCAGTGGCCTCGGTCTAGGCTAAGAATAAAGATAAACACTCTTATAAGAGGAGTGTTAGTTACCAGCAGGGTGTGTGAAAGGCTAGCTCCATTGGCAGGCGGCTGTGATATTTATGCGGAAGCTCTCACCTTGGCCTACTTACTGGCAGCTTTGATCCCCTGCCTGTCCGGCTGTAAGCCAGGCTTGCCAACAACCTGGCATTAGCTGGGCCCTCCCCTATTTCGGTCACAAAATGTCCCCGTACAGGATACCCTTATTTCTATGTGCCCAGTTTATTTCACCTGCCATTGGTGAATAACTGCAACCCACAAAAACAATGACTGAATGACTGAAAAACCACACAGCTAAAGCTTGCACATAATCTACCAAATTCAAGTTGCTGGATCAGGGGTGTCAGATTTTATCCAAAAGGGGACGGTGTTGTGCCGGTTTTAGGACAACAATTCTACTGACTGATGTCTTGATTGAAGACCATGATTAGTTCATCAGTTGCATCAGGTGTCATGGTGCTGGGAGAGAGCAAAAGCCTGCCCCCACACAGGCCCTTTTTGGATAAGATTGGACACCTCTGTGCTCGATGGTTACCATGTGTCACAAACGTAATTAACTGGGTACGTTACCACTCCCGCCCACCCGCACCCCACCCCCCACCTCCTGCTTGCTTGCATGTGCTGTTGTACTAACAATATTCGACAGTAAACACATTCCTGTTCATCCCAGCGGGAACTTATCACTGGCTGCTCCCAAGTGAAATTCCTCATAAGGAAGTCTGATTCCAATCTTATTTAACTTGCACCTTGACTGAGACAGTCAGGTTAACTGTGGGTGCTTTCTCTGCAGAGACTGATATGTGTCAGGAGCATGTGCATGCACAGGCATAGGTGTGTCTGCGTGTGTGTGAGTACATGTATGTACCCGTGCATATGTACACGTATACTGTACGTTTGTGTATGCATGTGTTTGTATGTGAATGTGTGTGTGTGTGTGTGTGCAGTATGTATGTGAATGCATGCAGAATGTTTTTGTGTTTATGCATGTATTGTCTTTTTATACAGTATATGTAGTTTCAACGTGTGCAGTGTTTGTGCGTGAGTGCATACAAGTGTATGTGTGTTTGTACGAGTGAGTGCATGCATGTGTGTGTGTGTATGTGTGCGTGTGCATGTGTGAATGGCCGCAATGGACGTATGAATATGCACATTCACGTATGTGTCTGTGTGTATGCATTTTACCAATCTCTCTTATAGAAAGGCTGCATAGATCTGACACTCACCGTGCAGTTACCTGCCACTCTGTTCAGTACACAGACCCATGGCTGCATCACCATGGATACCGGCCACATCACCGGTCCTGACAAATCCTATTACTGCCTCCTAAGACTCTGCCCAATGTCAGACGGGCCTCCAGTCCAGCCGCAATCAGTCCACGGTCATCATGTCAGATCTGGGACAAGTCCAATAGGAGTTGTGCATTTGATATTTTGAGCAGGAAAAGATAGATAGATACAGGCATTTAGCAGACGCTCTTATCCAGATCGACTTACACAACTTTTTAAACAGCATTTACATTGCATCCATACAGCTGAATATATATGCTGAGACAATGCCTGTTAAGTACCTTGCTCAAGGGTACAATGGCAGTGTATTGAACCCATGACCTTTAGGTCGCAAGACCAGCTCCTTACCCATTATTCTACACTGCCGCCCAAAAAAGTGGTTGTGTGGAATGATGCGGTTAAGTTGCCCCAGCCACTGAGAGTCACTTTCACAGAAATCAGCTGGAGGACACAGGAACCCTTTTTTCCAGGGAAGAGGGGGGGAGGGGGGGGAGCTCGGAGACGGACCACACACAGAAGGCTGCGCTCGGTCATATTCGGTCGAGTTTATTTATGCAGGCGCACCGCGTGTCCCTCAGCCAGAGAAGAGCTCTGCTTTTCATGTTTTCTTTCCCTTTTGGTTCATGCCTCTGGTTTCAGTTTCGGAGTTTCAAAACCGCTCAACACCCCCCCCCCCCCACCACCCCCTCCCTCTCCCTGTCCCCCTGTTCAATATGACCCTGAACAGCTGTTGTCTGAGTTTTCCCTCTTTTAACAAACTCAGTGTCATGCATTAGTGTAATTAGCCATAGCCTTTTCCCTCTTTGCAATTTCTAGATTTTTCAAACTGACCCAGTCTCATTGCAATTATAACAAAGCTGGTAGTTAATGAGCTATTAAAAGGCATTGTAATTTAATGTCGTAAAAAAAAGCACTTCACTTAGTGTTGTAAAAAAGCACTTAAAGCTGGTGGATGGATGGTTTTTGGGGCAGAATGGAGGTGGGTGCAGTGTTGGGTCAGACAGTGCCGCACTGGGCCGCCATGTTTGGCAGCAGCCTGAAAGGCGTACTGTCCTCAAACCAGCTCAGCGCTCATAGGAGACCAGTGTTTACCCCCCGCCTCTTTCGCGGGCCGCGTCCCATAATATTTACCTTCTGCCTTTTCATGAGGCCTGATTTCAGGAACCCTCTGTCAAGCGCAGGGGGGTAATTAATGTGGAGGAAACCCGAGCCGGGCCGGGGTCTGGGCTTCTTCCCTCCAAAATCCATCCAGCATGTAGCGCTTTGCCTGCTATTCGGCCTTGGGCACGCTAGAAATGGCCGATCATTACATTACATTACATTACATTACATTACATTACATTACCTTACATTACATTACATTACATTACCTTATATTACATTACATTACATTACCTTACATTACATTACATTACCTTACATTACATTACCGCCATTTAGCAGACGCTCTTATCCAGAGCGACTTACACAACTTTTTACACCGCATCCATTTATACAGCTGGACATATACTGAAGCAATGCAGGTTAAGTACCTTGCTCAAGGGTACAACGGCAGTGTCCTACCCGGCAGTCAAACCTGTGACATTTAGGTTACAAGATCACCGTTGTTTCCATGGAAAGTATTGCGTGTCATCTCTGACACTTTACAGCAGTGGTGATGCTCTATGGCCTGCATTGTTAACCCTTTGAAGAGTAGGTTTTTAATTTTAGTTTTAGTAATTCTGTCAGTGTTCTAGAACTCCATTGCTTTCAAAAACTGTACCAGAAGTGACTGTTACATCAGCATTAGAATGATCAGTTGAGAACATTCTAATCCCGTATTGGTGATCTTACACCCTAAAGAGTTAACGTTCAGGCCTAGTGAGTAACTGCGCTTATGAGAGTCTGCCAAACAAACGGATGATTGAAATCATCCATAACATAACAACCGCATCGCCGGTCCAGCGGTCTCCCCTGCATTGAGCCAAGCGTAGCAGCCATTTTAGGAATGTTTGGTATGATCCCCGCCTCGTGGGGAGTCAGGGCGGGTGCTCCGGCCACCCTGCCCCAGCCACAGAGGGATTGCTAGAAACAGTGAGGTGAACGTGGAGGCTCTCTTCTCTGCTGGAATCAGCGAGGAATGTCTCTGCCTGTGACTCCACTCACCAATAAACAATCCATGCTATATGAAATATAAGGCTACATAAATAAAAAATATATAGATGTCTTCTTCTTCCTTTTCTTCTTCTTCTTCTTCTTCTTCTTCTTCTTATTATTATTATTATTAGTAGTAGTAGTATTAGTAGTAGTAGTAGCAGTAGTAGTCATAGTAGTAGTAATCATCATAAATGCTATTTATGTTATTATTAATATAATTTAGAGCCAGTAACAAGTTGTCAAATATGAACACCTTTCACTTTAGCATGAAGTTACATTATATCAAAACAAAAGTGTGTGTGTGTGTGAGAGAGAGAGGGAGAGAGACAGAGAGAGGGAGAGAGAGATTGCTCACCCCTGGACTAACAGTGATGGCGCATTCCTGAATGATGACTGTGAGATCCCACTGTTCCCATCGAACAGAGATCCTCTGTGCCTGAATAGAGCGCTGGATTCTTGCGGTGGTGTTCTGATCGGGTGTGGATTTTTATTATTTTTCATTTTTTTACATGCTTTTACATGAAGAATATTGATAATTCCTTCCCTCCTTTAGCTGCACTGGCAGATGGGAGCTTAAGTTAACCAATTGTCAGTGAGTGACAACTGGAAGATATTAAATATAAAAAAACACATAAACATACATTTGACAATGCACCGCAGAATTGGGCAGTGTCCTTCCATTTTCAAGGATAAACTCATCTCATAAAATACGGTCTCATTTAAAGAGTTTTTCTATACTCAAATAATAATAATAATAATAATAATAATAATAAAAAATAAAATAAAAAAAATAATAATACACTTTTCAAATGTATTGCATTGCGTCAGCCATTTTCAGCATGGTAGAACATGGCCTTTGGAGAACAGGATAAACATTTCTGGGAGGGAGGGGGGGGGAGTCACACAAAGTCAGGCCTGTCAGCAGGCAGCCCCTCAGACACTGGGAGTGGGGCTTTGGCCACATTTGAGTGGTGACCTTGGAGAGGGAATGGATTACAGCTGTGTGGGTGTGATGCCTCCCCCCCCCCCACTTTAAGGAACTCCTTTCCATCTCCCCTATAGAGCCCCTGGAAGACTGGGGATAGCCAGGTGTCAGTGAGCCCCAGGCCCACTGTGGTTCTGCCGGCCACAATGTTAGAAATGCCGCTCGTGTTGGAACGGAGATGCATTTGCCACAGTTCTTTGATGCGTGTGGTGGTGATATTCCTCTTTGGGAAAAGCTAACTTCATTCACCTAATGATTATCAGCCCTTCACTCCTGTGTAAAATGGAATCCTCGTTACCGCCAAGCAGCTGAGACCAGAGCCAGCGGGACCACCGTGAAGGGCAGCCATTACGGTTCTTTTCCAACTGGCCGTGGGGATGGACGGTGGAGCCCTGCGCATGCTTTCAGCGTTATAGCAACGACCGATGTGGGTAACCGCAAGCGCACACAGACCCATACACACAGGAGTGCGCGCAAACACACACACACACAGGTGCGCACACACACAAGTGCACCCAGACGCACACACACACACTCACACACACACACACACACTCTTACCCCTAAGCTTGTGGTGAATCTCTGATCTGCGCACGGA
The DNA here is from genome assembly GCF_018555375.3 of Anguilla rostrata. NCBI lineage: Eukaryota > Metazoa > Chordata > Actinopteri > Anguilliformes > Anguillidae > Anguilla > Anguilla rostrata. Next base: position 59,882,820 of record NC_057934.1, read on the forward strand.
GTGTATTTATAAGGCACGAGCCGTCTAGCCTTGCCTGCCGTGGATACCGTGGGTGTTACCATGACAGCGGCCGAAAGGCCAGCCGCATTCCACAGCCCTCGATCCCTGGCGTGCCTGTCCTCGCCGCTGAGCCTCATCGCGAATGTTCCGGGCTGTCTCGGTCGCTCAAATCGCGAACGATCATCGGCTTCCAGACGGGACGGTTGTTAGTGACCGTTCAATGCAATGATGGCATCGTGACATTTTGAGTTGAAGCTTTCTTAATGTTGTTCACTGTACCCCCTCGCAACCACATGAGGTCACTCACCCCTGGATTCACCTGAATCTGCAAAGTCAGCTTAAGGTACAGTGCTGTTATAATTGAATCGATGAAGTATGAAATGCATTGGAATCAGGCACTGTATTCTTAAAAATAGACAGGACGGCTTTTTAGTTTGGATGGAATCCAGGGGTTGCCTAATTGCAGTGTAGCCAGGTGGGGGCTGGTGGTGCGTGTGCGTGTGTGTTGGGGAGGGGGGTGGTGTGTGTGTGGCTACGAGGAGATCACCTTCTCCTACCCTGGATTTCAAAACAGGCCGGGGACCTGGACAATCTCTCAGGAGAGGAGCGATTAAGATAATCAGCTCTCCCTCAGACATGAAACAGAGGTCATGCTATACCAGAGGTGCTGAGTGAGAGCTACAGCGCTCCTGAAATACAGAGCTATATCTCTCCTGAACTATTGAGGTACAGCACTCCTGAATATAGAACTACAGCACTACTGACCCATAGAGTCACAGCTCTCCTGAATATAGAGCTACAGCTCTCCAGCACTATAGAGATACAACTCTCCTGAAATATAGAGCTACAGCCCTTCAGAAATATAGAGCCACAGCTCTCCTGAAAATAGAGCTACAACTCTCCAGCACTATAGAGCTACAGAGCTACAGCACTCCTGAAAATAGAGCTACAACTCTCCAGAAAATAGAGCTACAACTCTCCAGCACTATAGAGCCACAGAGCTATAGCACTCCTGAACTATAGAGCCACAGAGCTACAGCACTCCTGAACTATAGAGCCACAGAGCTACAGCACTCCTGAACTATAGAGCCACAGAGCTACAGCACTCCTGAACTATAGAGCCACAGAGCTACAGCACTCCTGAACTATAGAGCCACAGAGCTATAGCACTCCTGAACTATAGAGCCACAGAGCTACAGCACTCCTGAACTATAGAGCCACAGAGCTATAGCACTCCTGAACTATAGAGCCACAGAGCTACAGCACTCCTGAACTATAGAGCCACAGAGCTACAGCACTCCTGAACTATAGAGCCACAGAGCTACAGCACTCCTGAACTATAGAGCCACAGAGCTACAGCACTCCTGAACTATAGAGCCACAGAGCTACAGCACTCCTGAACTATAGAGCCACAGAGCTATAGCACTCCTGAACTATAGAGCCACAGAGCTACAGCACTCCTGAACTATAGAGCCACAGAGCTATAGCACTCCTGAACTATAGAGCCACAGAGCTACAGCACTCCTGAACTATAGAGCCACAGAGCTATAGCACTCCTGAACTATAGAGCCACAGAGCTATAGCACTCCTGAACTATAGAGCCACAGAGCTACAGCACTCCTGAACTATAGAGCCACAGAGCTACAGCACTCCAGAACTATAGAGCCACAGAGCTACAACTCTCCAGAACTATAGAGCCACAGAGCTACAGCACTCCAGAACTATAGAGCCACAGAGCTACAGCACTCCTGAACTATAGAGCCACAGAGCTATAGCACTCCTGAACTATAGAGCCACAGAGCTATAGCACTCCTGAACTATAGAGCCACAGAGCTATAGCACTCCTGAACTATAGAGCCACAGAGCTATAGCACTCCTGAACTATAGAGCCACAGAGCTATAGCACTCCTGAACTATAGAGCCACAGAGCTACAGCACTCCTGAACTATAGAGCCACAGAGCTATAGCACTCCTGAACTATAGAGCCACAGAGCTATAGCACTCCTGAACTATAGAGCCACAGAGCTAAGCACTCCTGAACTATAGAGCCACAGAGCTACAGCACTCCTGAACTATAGAGCCACAGAGCTATAGCACTCCTGAACTATAGAGCCACAGAGCTACAGCACTCCTGAACTATAGAGCCACAGAGCTACAGCACTCCTGAACTATAGAGCCACAGAGCTATAGCACTCCTGAACTATAGAGCCACAGAGCTATAGCACTCCTGAACTATAGAGCCACAGAGCTACAGCACTCCTGAACTATAGAGCCACAGAGCTACAGCACTCCTGAACTATAGAGCCACAGAGCTACAGCACTCCTGAACTATAGAGCCACAGAGCTACAGCACTCCTGAACTATAGAGCCACAGAGCTACAGCACTCCTGAACTATAGAGCCACAGAGCTACAGCACTCCTGAACTATAGAGCCACAGAGCTACAGCACTCCTGAACTATAGAGCCACAGAGCTACAGCACTCCTGAACTATAGAGCCACAGAGCTACAGCACTCCTGAACTATAGAGCCACAGAGCTACAGCACTCCTGAACTATAGAGCCACAGAGCTATAGCACTCCTGAACTATAGAGCCACAGAGCTATAGCACTCCTGAACTATAGAGCCACAGAGCTACAGCACTCCTGAACTATAGAGCCACAGAGCTATAGCACTCCTGAACTATAGAGCCACAGAGCTACAGCACTCCTGAACTATAGAGCCACAGAGCTATAGCACTCCTGAACTATAGAGCCACAGAGCTACAGCACTCCTGAACTATAGAGCCACAGAGCTATAGCACTCCTGAACTATAGAGCCACAGAGCTATAGCACTCCTGAACTATAGAGCTCCAGCTCTTCTGAACAACAGTGCAGTACACCATGCTCACTTTCCGTTCCAGCATCCGGCCACAAATAAAATTAAGTGTGTATTTTTAGCCCCTCAATCTGCTCGGAACTCGGACGAAACCTGAAACCTTCGAGGCAAAAAAAAAAAAAGCAAATGATGAAAAAAAGAAAATAGAGGAGGCATATTCATCTTAGACATGGGCCTTTGCACTAGAAATAGAGTAGAATAAAACAACACAAAGTAAAACATAACAGACTAAGAAAAATTATTTATCAATCTCCACAGGGAAAATCTGATTTTCAGACCCTACAGCATGCTCAGCTGAATTCAACCTCCGCAAACTCCCGAAACAAAAAAATCTGGGGAAAGTCAAAAGGAATGAAAGCAGAAGAGCCCCAGCCCTAGTCTGTGTCATCCCAGAGCACACAGGAGGTAGCGTGGAGGTGGGGGGACAGGTTACGGAGGGAAGAGATGAACACATTGTTATTAAGACCCAGTTTAATCATATACAGGCTGCCAGAAGCCTGGCCTTTTAATGGCCTGGTAACATTTCAGCAAAGGCGGCCTATAATGAAAGCCTAGGTGATTGTTTAAAAAAAAAAAAAAAGGTAACTTTACCCTGGAAAAATTCAAATGAAAACAACCCCTGTTTCCAATTAGTTTGGCAAATGCCTTCAAATCACAGGAGAGCCCAATCCAAACTTCCGTGGTCTGCCTTCTGTAATCTCAGCAAGGATAATAAAGGGTCTATATTATAAGAGGGACCCACTGAAGACAGTTATGTGGGTAATTATATACACTATTTCAACATTCTTGGGCTTACGTTCTGAGGATTCCTGATCTTTGGGAGTGTTGTGTTTTTGCACAGAGCGCACAGCTGGGATGTCGTGGAAAACGTGGGGCAAGAGCTGGGGCTTTTGTGTCCCACTAACTAAGGTTCAGAGTAGAGGTGGAGGCCTCTGGGTTCAGCTCCACCTGCAAGCTTTTCCACCTGCATTGTGTTCGGACAGCCCAGATGAGCTCATTGCAATCCCAGGACAAACCAAATGGGTTACCTTACTGGCTGCTATGCCACAAAAGTGTAACTATGGTCCAGCGTTACTTGCCGAAATTGAGTTGAGAAATGGACATGCCAAGACCAAAACTTGCACTGATGTGAGAACTCATGGTTTCCACACCCTGGCTTGCTGGGTTGCCAGAATTTGGCTCACCGAGCCAAAGGTCAGTCAGCTTCTTCACTGGGCTTAGATCCAGAACTCGGTTGACTGGGCCAAGATCCAAAACCAAATCCTTACAGACTGGACTTTGATCCAGAACCAGAATCTGGCTCAGAACATGTATGTAGAGGCCAGAGTATTCCAGGACACACACCCTGACATCCGTAACCACTGTGTCGAAACTCAGACTAAGAAGATGTGCCTCCCTAAAATTGCGCTGTGATAATTGTGTTATTATGGCTAAGAGTGATATATGCCCTACATGTTGCCCCGAAAGTGTGTGTGCATGTGAAGAAAGATTAAAATCATTTAGCTGATTAAATGCGTGGACAGTCCCAGGACACTGAAGAATCCTCAACCCTTCCTGCTACACATGGAATTTTCAACTATTTTGTAGACTTTTAATTACTTTAAAATGTCGGGACCTTAGTGTAACAAGTGATTCAAAGACACTGCATTGCATTGAAATGCAATGTCTCATCACTGTCCCGGTATGTCTTTTGTCTCTCTTCTTTTAAGTTGGTCCAGAGTAAAGACTGCCCCCTGCTGGCCCACCACTGCCACTGGTTCTGTTTAATTTCTTGCCAAGCCCAATCTTGCCTATCCTCAGCCCTGTGCCATTACAATACTACAGGCTGGTATAACTGCTGGCGATTTGTCCCAAATATTGTCTATGTTCTCCTATATTGTAACGTATGGCACGTGGAGGTGTTTTAGACTTTTTGGAAAGTTTTGTGTTTCACAGGGTTACTGTTGAACTTCAGTATCAGGATTTTAAGAGACAGAGTAGGAAGAGAAAGTACTAACATAAACAATCAGCTTCAGGCCCCTCTTTGCAAACCAAACAAACCAAGCAAAACAGATTTTAATGAGGCTGTCTGCTATTGCAAATCAACAAAATCTTTCCAACATACATTTTATTACTGGAAAGCAAAATATAACAGGCCATACAAACCATGGTAGCTGAAGCAATTTTTGGTTTACAAATTATTTATAGAATTTAAAATTAAATTTTTAATAGAATAATAAATAAATTAGTCAGTATGAACTATAAATATATATTTTTAAAGACCATGAAAAATATCTAGTATGCACATATGTTTGCGATAAATACTGACTAAAAGTCTGAGGGGTGCATCGTACACCCCAAAAGTAATCACCTGATTGTGGACCTAAATGCACAGACCAAAAGCAAGACCTGGCATGCAGACCGTGGCCTGAGGCCGCCGGACCACACCACCGACTTCATCTCTGGGTGCCTGCCTTACGAACAGTGTGCCATTGACCTGAGAAGGACCGATATAAAATGAAAAGCCTCCTCATTCTTGCGCATGGTGATTTGGTGATCGAAGTGCCTGAGCAGAACCTAACCTAATTGCTCAAGAGTGATTGGTACATTGCATGCAGCTTCACGTTGGTGTGTGTGTGTGTGTGTGTGAATGGGTGAATGAGAGGCATCAATTGTAAAGTGCTTTGGATAAAAGCGCTATATAAATGCAGTCCATTTACCATTTGATTTAAAAAAAAATGGCAAACCAGCCACTGATGGTATTGATGATGGCGCTAATGTCCGTCCTTCTGGTTATTCTGCTGGCGCTATACCTGCATCAGCGCACTCGCCTCAAGTCCCACGTGAGATGTGAGTAAATCTGCCACGTTGGCGGTTCCTTCGCAACAATGGCTGGTGGTTGGAAATGTGGCTGCCATTCAAATGTGTACTCACGAACTCCATTTAAACCACATCTTCATCCAAAACCACCCCCATCACCTCTAGGAACGTTATTCTGGGAGCAACCTACTCTCTCTCCTCTCATACTTTATTTAGTATTACCTCACACATTTGGATTAATGTTACTGCTGGGCCAGCAATCAATAATCCGTTTCGGTGTGCAGCACTAAATCGTCAGAGCTAGCAATGCTAGAATCAGCCTGCACCAGTGAGTGGCATTAAGGCTTACTGTTAACATTGTTAGCTCTGAGACACATTAATTTGCTGCAGTTAGCTTCACACCTAGCATTGCTACTGCTATCCTGGACCAATGCATAGCAGCCTCAAACCTCAAACCTAGCACTGCTACTGCTAACCTGAATCAATGTGTAGCAGTTAGCTTCAAACCTAGCACTACTACTGCTAACCTGCATCAGTGTGTAGAAGCCTCAAACCTGGCACTGCTACTGCTAACCTGCATCAGTGTGTAGCAGTTAACCTCAAACTTAGCACTACTACTGCTAGCCTGCATCAGTGTGTAGCAGTTAACCTCAGACTTAGCACTGCTACTGCTAGCCTGCATTAATATGTAGCAGCCTCAATCTTAGCGCCGCTACCACTAACCTGCATCAGTGTTCAGGTGCAGGCCTTGAGGCTGGCATTGCTTTCAGTCCATATCAGTGTGCAATTTCAGACCTTGTTCCTCCGCTAACAGGGCTGAAATCCCCCTCAGTGGAACAGAGCTGTTGCCTGCAGATATTTAACAAGTGGACTGCTCGCAAGGGAGGAAGTAGCTCCAGATAGAGGGCCTGGGGGGGAAAAGTCGTTGGCCAATGAGAGGAGGGAAAGAAAGAACGGCCCTGTCCGCAGCTCTCATGAGAAACAGACCTCTGGGGCCTGGAAGGGAGCGAGGGAGCAAGGGAGAGAGAGACGGAGAGAGAAAGAGAGATGGACAGCGGGCGACAGGAGAATGACAAGAGGTACAGCAAGAGAGAAAGAAAAAGAAAGAGGAAGAGACTTGTGAGGAAGGAAAGGGAGGGAATGCGCAGAAAGAGAGGAAGGAGATGAGGGGTGGATCTGTGGAAGGAAGACAGGAGAGCAGAGGGGAAGAAAGTGAAATATGAAAGGTCTGAGTGAACCAAGGGTGAGGTGAGAGAGAGAGAGAGAGCCTGAGAGAAACGCAGGCTTCCCATGATGCTCTTTGGCTCTGTATGTAAATATGTAAACATGCCTCAGTCTCCTCTCTCATAAGAACCCAGCACGGTCATGGCTCTCAGTCCGACATGGTTTGTTTACTTGGACGCAATGTTCCCATCATACAAAAACACTTCTTCTTTATCACTTGAGTGTGTGTGTGTGTGTGTGTGTGTGTGTTGTCCACATTCATATGATAAGCAACAACAACAACAACAACAACAACAACAAAAATGATAGTTTTGAATCTCGATCATAGTTAAAATGAGCTCTTTTATTTCAGGCTATCAGTACAAGGCTGGATCATCCATGCAACGCTGAGCGTTTGTTTTTCATGTTTGTATGTGTCGGACATTCCGATGCTTTTTCAGGAATGTTCCGTACGGCACAGAGAAGGTCGCGCTCTTCAGGGGTGATGAATTTGCACCTTTTGGAACAGAACTCCGTAGGCTCCTCTTCCTCGCTAATGGCTCTTGGCGCTCGGGCACAGGCCTGGGGTCAGCGATGCAGAAACGGCCGCCTCGCCGCGGAGAGGGTGGCAACGTTGGCATGGCGACCGGCTCCTGTCCTGCGCGTTCACGCTCTGTGCTCCGGGAATTTCCTCTCTGAAGCAAGCCGCTGTGCCGCCACATTCCCGCTGAAGTGAAGGCCTTCACTGAAAAGGCTGCGCTGGAATCTACAGGGCCTGCTCAACCAATATAGAGTAAATAATCCGCTGAGGGTTAGCCGCCTCGTTTATGCTGAAAACATTACCTGGTCAATGAAACCCTGTGTGATTGGGTGTGTGTGTGTGTGTGTACACGTGCATATGGCATATTTGAATTTACATACGCATTGGCGCGCATGCGTAATACCCGCGTGAATGGATGAACGTCTACGTATCTATGTATGTGGTTGACCTCCTGTATGCAGGTGCGCATTTGCACAGACCATATCTGGGCACTGTGTGTGTGTCCGTGTAGTGTGTGAGAGCGAGTGTGTGTGTGTGTGTGTGTGTGTGTGTGCGTGTGAACGTGAGTGTAAACTGCTACAGTCCAAGGCAAGCATTGACTTCCCATTTCTGACAAGAGTGTTTTACGTGTGCGGTTTGCCGAATCCGTTGAGCCCTGTTTCTGTGAAAGGAAGTAAGTTATAAAAAAGAGTAATAAAAAATCCTCTGCCTGCCTTCCGTGCTGTTTTTGTGCTTTGAATGCTCGCCTCTTTTTTTCAGGAAGGCCCGGGTAGGGGGTGGGGGAAGGGGCTCTTTTCAAAAGTTAAACTAAGGGCAGCCATTGCTGTTGCAGTGTGCATTACAGTCGCGTTTGTGCCAGGAAAAAACAAGTTTTCCCCATAAAGTAAAAATAATACCTGTTTCTGTGACTGCACATTCCATGACTGGCATGCTCCCTTAATGTCTGCTGTAGGATTGCCCCGTGAGTCCAATACAAAAATGTCCCCTCGCAGACCCTTAAAATTCTTGCAGGGGTCGGGGTGTTGGATTTCAAATGGCCCAACAGACACCACATTATTCAGCGACTGACAGTTTGGCACAATGCTTGCAGCTGAAAGGTTGCCGGTTCAAATCCCAGCTGGGGCACAGCTGTGGTCCCCTTAGGCACAGCACTGTACTTAACTTCCAGTGGAATTCCGCTGTACCGGTTTGTAACGTGGAAACTGATGATGCTGAACAGAACACACAGCTGCTCTGGATAAAAACGTGCGCTCGGCAGACCAGAAGTAGCTTCACGGACAGCACGATTCTCAGAGTCAAACCATCTCTAACGGTGTTTATATAAATCCAACGATAACCGTGCGTCCTCTGTCAGTATTTCAGATTTTACGCTGAAGGCTTTGCTGACTCATAACAGTAGACTATTCGACAAAATCCAAGACCTGAGGTAAAACAGAAAAAAGGTTCCGCTGTGACTCTCATGTCAGTCGGGCAGATCAGAGAAGGGCTCAGCTGTACAAACAGTCACGGCTGACTGTGCCGTCTTTCCTCTCGGAAATGGAAAACATTGTAAGAGCCTGAAATACTGTGTGTTAAAAATATCATACCATTCTGGTAGTTTAATATGCATCTTTACATTTCAAAAAAATAAATTCCAGTGAAATATATGTATCTTCATGTATTTATTTTTAAATCCATATATTTACAGAACAATACGGTATATTGAACTATATTCTTTTTCCGTAAGGTTTAACAATCAATAATTTAACCATATCAATGGGCACTCTAGGCTTATTGCTGTTAAATGTGTTCCTTAAGACAACATTCCAAAGTCATGATGGGTAATGTAGTCCAAGTGCATCCTGGCTGTTGGTGAATGGTGACATCATAGATTTTGATGCCCCACCAGATTCTCAGCTCTGTATTCTTGACATTGAAGCTTTCAAATTGAAATTTTCCAATTCGACGCAACCTGGGAATCGTCGTAAAGAAGTGCGTTGCTAATGACAGTACAGTGGAAAAGCATTAGTATTGTAGCGCTGGAAACTTCTGTATCCAAACAGAATCTCATTGGGCAGGAGAGAGGACCGACACAGGAGCCGGGCTTGTGGTTATCCCACAGTTAGGCTTTGCCGATGCTCCCTCTCACTGCAAACGGGTCCTTGCTCTCAGGCTCCTGTCCTTAAGGACAGCAGACAGAAAATGGAAGTGGTTTGGATCACAGGCATGTGATCGTGACCTCATGTCCCTCCCGGCTCCATGGCAACGATGCAGCGCAGGGGCCTGACCCATCTGAAAGTAATGAGGGGACGTCTGGCGTGAAAAGCGCAGAGACTGAGAAACCCAAAGCAGAATGCAGGAGTAACAATGGCCGCTTATGCCTGAGGGATGAAACTGCAGGCCTCTGGCCTTGACTGCAGCTCTAATGACAGGGCAGGTAACACAAGCACCCCTTCATCCTTCATTTCCTGTCCCAGCACTCTGACAGCATACACTCCTCCTCTGAGTCTCTCAGCAGCTCACATGCCCTGTGTGTGTGCGTGTGTGTGTGTGTGTGTGCGTACGTGTGTGTGCATGTGTGTGTGTGTGTTTGTGCGTGCGTGTGTGTGTGTGTGTGTGTGTGCATGTTTATGTGTGTGTGTGTACGTGTGTGTGTGTGTGTGTGTGTGTGTGTGCATGTGTGTGCGCGCGTGTGTGTGTGTGTGTACGGTGTGTGTGTACAGTATGTCTGTGTGTGTGTATGTATGTGTGCATGTTTATGTGTGTGTGTGTGTGTTTGTCTGTGTGTGTGTATGTGCGCGGTGTGTGTGCATCCGCTGACGGGCTGATGGGCTCTGGCAGGTGCTGGACTGAGTGACATACTGTCTGGTCAGAGTGCAGAGAGGATTCTGGGTGTCTGGGTGTTATGACTGTCAAATAACTGCCCCCCTCCCACCCCCCATCCATCACATTTAATCTGCCACCAAAATTATTGGGGTGGGGGGGGCTGAGTCACTGGGACCATCACTGACAAATCCAGATGAATCGAGCACCCACCACCGCCCCCACCCTCACCTCTACAGACAGGCAGGCACTAAGACGGGGCTGGATTGCAGGACTGCTGCGGGCGGAGTTAACTCGATTTGGTGCTCAGTTTGATGCACGCGGCAGGACTGGCCGGGCCGTGGTAGATATCCGAGCTTCCCGAGTTTGATTCCGGAGTATAATTTTACTTTGTTGTTTGTGGTCTGGTAGTTCACCTCACCTCAACTCTGTAGATATGCAATTTAAGCCATTTGACTTACGTCATTGAAGCCCTGTCTCCTGAAGAATTGGACCGAGCTGTGTGGTCTTTTTTTATGTAAGTAATTTGCCGAAGCTACATATTGATTTGTTTGACAGATACTCATGTACAGAGTGATATACTATTGTGTCCAATAAGGAATGATGCATAATGAATGTAGAGACTATCTGTGATCCATAAAACTAGAGTAGTCATCGAGTGAGACTATCTGTCTGTCTGTCTCTCTGCCTGTCAGTCAGTTTGTCTGTCTGTACCGCAGGCTCCTGCAGTACTTGGCTCGGTCTGTGTCCAGGCTGCACCCCCCAAACCTCAGGACTGGCCTGCGTACCCCACCTACATCTCTCTCGGTATGGGTTCATCAGTCGGGGGAACGAGGGGTCCCCAAATACCCAACCCCCAGCCCCTCTGTTACCCAGACAGCTGGGGTGCTGAGGAGCACAGAGACTGAGTGACGCCTGAGCTCCGCCTCTGTTTCCATGGCAATGTGGGGGTAGTGGGGGTGATGAGGGAGGGGGAAGGTATGGGGGGGGTCACCACATACCTTGGCTCTGTCGTTCCGTGCTCGCTCATCCTCTCCCTCCATTTCCAACCACCTTTTCTTCTTCTTTTTCTCTCTTTCCCTCTTCTTGTTTCTCTCCATTGCTCTGCCTCTCATCCGTCCCCTCGGTTTCTCAGGCCGCCTCCCCAGGACCAGCTCTTTTGTTTCCACGGTTCGATCACAGCCGCTCCCCCCCCCCACCCCACCCCACCCCACCCCACCCACCACCCCACACCACACCACCACCTTCCGGCCCGCATCTGGGCTCTCTCACTACGCAGATTCTAGCTCTGTGGGATGGGGGGCTGCGGCGGGGTGGGGAGGTGGGGGGTGTTCTTAAATAGCTTTTACACAGCTCCCGTGTAACCGGAACACAGCCTCGTAACCCTGATGCGAAAGCCTTTTGCAAACGCAGACCGACAGACGACAACGACTGCGCTACGCCGAATGAAAAAGTGCCATGGGCTGTCGTTCCGCAACCATGGCAACAAATTAAAAAATCTTTTCTTAAAAAAGCTTTATGTGTGTGTCTCTAGCCCTAGTGAGAATCATGTCCGCTTCTGTTTACGATCAAACAAACGACACCATCGATGAGACCCTGCTCTTTGTGCGCTCAGGCGTGTGAGTATAAATGCACGGCGCGGTACTGTGCGCGTCTGTGATCGACCGCACGCGTGCGTACGCGTGCTCGCATGCCAGGTATCGGAAGAGATGCGAGATGATGGCGGGGTCGCGTAGTGGGGAGACGCGCCTGCGTTGCTTGTACATGTCAGTGGTGAGCCCCCGCAGCTTGTTTGAGGAGCTGCGTTTCAGTGATCCCGGTTGCTACTGAAAACACACAGAGGCATTCCAGTGCCGTGGTGACGGAACATTTGTTGGTAGGAACGGAATATTGAGTGTAAGGTGCACAGGTAGATATCTGATTACTCTGCGGAATCGTTGGCGTAACACTATCTCAGTGCAGTGCCCACTCTGAATGGCTGAGCTGTGTGATGTCAAAGCCAGCCACTAGGAAGCAGGGACCTGATATGTCAGTATAAACACACAGAAACAAGAAACACACACACACACACACACACACTCACGCCTACATGTGCACCTCCTCACTCATATTCATTCATAGACACTTGCTGTCTCCCTTATTGCTCTCTCATTCCCTCTCTTTCTTTCTCTCCCTTCCTCTCTCTCTCTCTCTCCCTCTCTCCCCCCCTCTCTCTCTCTCTCTCTCTCTCTCTGTGAAAGCGCTGTTAACAGGCAGCAGTGGGAGAGACTGGTATGATGTTAATGTCTGAGGTGGGACGAATCACGGTGGGCGGGAATACTGGAGCTCAGATATTTCCCCAGCTCAGCATTCGGGCGGGGCGAGGTGGGGTGATGGTGGGGGGGTGGGGGGGGGGCTGCTACGGCTGAATCGTCACACAAAACAGCCCTTTGTCTGTCAGGCCTGTACCGACGGGGAAAGCACTGGCACCTGTCCATAATCTCTACGCCGACAAAGTCACACTGCGCCCTGCTGGCAGGGAGGATCTTCCATTAATACACAACAGATGGGGTCAGGTAAATCAAATCAAAATGTATTTATTTCAGATTGTTTCATGGTTCACAGTGCATTCCTGCCCAGGGTGACATTGGTAAGAAAAAGCCCTTCAGGGGGCATATAGGGAGAAATCCAGGGAGGAAACAGATTCATGGTGACCAATAAGGATAATGCACAGGCAGCAATCAGGGAGATTGACACATTTCAGAATTCAGGTCACCTCTGGGTAAGGGTGAGGTGAGGGTAAGGTGTACAGTTTTATGAATGTACTCAGTTTTTGTCAAGGCTTTTTACATGTGTGCATGTTTGTGTGTGTGTGTGTGTGTGTGTGTGTGTTTGTGCATGTACATGCATGTGTGTGTTTGTGTGTGTGTGTGTTTGTGCATGCACGTGCATGCATATGTGTGTGCAGGTGTGTGCATATGTCTGCGCATGTGTGTGCATATGTGTGTGCATGTGTGTGTGTATGCCTGTATATCCATGAGCAAGTTTTATGCATCTATGAATGATTGTACATTGGAGCCTCCATCTCCGCTGTGGCTTCTCTGCACAAATCACTGTGCTGGATGGATCAGATCCCTGTCCTGCTGTACTGAGGGTGTGTGCAGATTCTGTCAAACATTGCGTGTGTTAGTCCCCACAAGAGAGATGACCTCATAAATACCTCATACAGACACACCCACACACACAGGCACAGACACACACACACGCACACCCACACACACAGACACAGACACACACACACACAGACACACACACACACACACAGACAGAGACACACGCACACGCACACGCACACAAACACACACAGACACACACACACACACACATTTATAAAGGCGTGGTTAACACACACGGTCAAGGTTACAGGGAATGAGAGGTCAGAGTGTGCTGGGTAGGGGAGTAGCGGGCGTGACCCCGGGGGGGCTCCAAGAGTTAAAAACTTCCCAGGATCCTGTGCGGCCCTGAACCCCAGGCTGAGGGAGGGGCTCTTCCCGCCGTGACGCCGCCAGACAATGGGCTGCCCTGTGCTGCGCGGGGCAGCCGGGGCTCCCGGGGGCCTCTGAGTGGGGGCCGTCCCACAATCCCCTGCAAAATGTCACCGAATGCCTTCGCAGAAGTGTGGGAGGGCGACAACTGCAAGACTGTAAATAGCGCTAAAAAGACGGTAAATTCCAAGGAACTGCATTTCTCCCTAAGCAGTAAAATCCAACGCATGAGATGCGATTGCGTGTGTGGAATTTGCAAATTCAGAGCACCAGTTAAACTGTACAAATGAAAAAAATGTATATAGAATTTTTAAAAAGATCGTCATTTTTACACTAAGTACACTCTTTTCTGGAGAGATTGACACTGTTTATACTTCATGTACTGTACAAGTCATTTATGCAGCTCAATATTAACTGAAGCAATGCAAGCAAGCATCTTCCTCGGAATAGAATAGAATGTACCTCTCCCAGGCATTAAACCTGCAACCTCTGAGGTACAAGCTCAGTTCTCCAACCATCATACTACACTGGCACCATTTCCACAACAAAGTAGGTCTTCAGAGTTAAGGATACCAAACATTGGTCGTCATGGCAGAGTCTGGCCAGCAGGTGTTCTCGGGTCCGTGTGTGGAGGGGCGTGCTTGTGAGGGTCTCCCGCTGAAGCTGCGGGCGTGATTGACAGGACGATGTGACCCGTGCGCTGACTGGCCTGCTCTTGACATACGCACACATCTGCTCTCTCCATGGGTCATTTGAGAGAGAGGGGGTGAGAGAGAGGTGGAGAGTGAGAGAGCAAGAAAGAGAGTGAGAGAGGAGTTGAGAGAGGTGGGGAGAGAGAGAGAGAGAGAGACAGAGAGAGAGAGAGGTAGAGAGTGAGAGAGAGAGGAGTTGAGAGAGAGGTGGAGAGTGAGAGAGAGAGAGATTGAGAGAGAGTGAGAGAGAGAGAGAGTGAGTGAGAGAGAGAGAGAGAGAGAGAGAGAGAGGAGTTGAGAGAGAGGTGGAGAGTGAGAGAGAGAGATAGAGAGAGAGAGAGAGAGAGAGAGAGAGAGACCCTGCACCACCCGTACCATGAGCTCACAATTCTGATATTCAGAGGGCCCCGCTCTCACTCGCAGCTCTCAATGATCCCGCTTTACTGACCCAAACACAGACAGGACCCCGACCCCAACTCCACCCCCACCCACCCCAGCCCCCAGCCCCTAGCCAGCAGCCCCATTGAGTACCCAGTGGGACCACAGCTCTCATGAACCAGATAAGTCCCAGACGGTGTTGTGTTTCTCCCCCACTCCAGAATAAAGGCAGCAGAAACCAGTCCCCATTTACAGTGTTACAAACCGCACTTAAACTCTCATGGAGGAGGGTATCTTTTTCCAAAACAAGCAAAATACTCTTCCCCCCACCCCTCCCCCTTTCCTAAACTAATGGGTCTGTTATTGTTATACTGTAAATCAAAGGTGGTCTTCCTTAGCTATATCTGTGCAAACTGGAGGGAGAGAGAGTGAGAGAGAGAGTGAGAGAGAAACGAGAGAGAGATGGGGGTGGGGCATTATTGTGGCATTATAATTACTGTGCACACAGACTTCAGGACCATAGTGCAGAATAGAGAGGGATAACTGAAAGTCTGAGGCAGTAAGAGTAGTTGTGGCAGTGTCTCTCATTTTAACCTTTCAAGCCAGCAGATAGAAGTCTAACATTTCTTCAGTGTTTTCAAGCAGCTGAGGCACTGTGGTACCCTCGCTTTTGGTGGTTCTTCAAAGAATGTGGAACCCATTGAAGCTCTAATCATGCCTGTATCTGTGAGTGAGTGGGTTACCCCCTGCACCCCTGTTCTCTTGCTTGGACACCCCCAGGCCAGTGGGGGGGGGAGTCAGAGCTGGGGAAGGGGTGTATGAAACGTAGTATGTGAAGCGGTATGTCAAGCACCACTATCCCAAAAAACACTGGGAATGCTAAGGTCATGTGACGTGTGCCAGGGGGGAGGTGGGGGGAGTGTTGAGGTGGAATCTCCTGGCTGAGGTGCACATGGTCCAGTGCAGGATCCTGAATCACATTCACCTGAGCTGCCACCTCTGGGCTCTGTGATGGGGACCGTGCCCCGCCCCACCCCGCTGCACCCTTCCCCCCCTCCTTTCCCCGCCACCCACATTCCCAGCTGCTGTGCTCAGTCCCCTCTGCATCATTCCATCCTGTCACCTCTGCTTATCTGATACTGCTCACACGGGCAGCACACTCTACTACACACACACACACACACACACACGCAATCACTTTAGTGTACACACACACTGCAGTACACACACACTCACACACACACTTCAGTATACACACACACACACTGCAGCATACACACATGCACACAAGAATGTACGCACACACATATACACACACACACACTTCAGTGTACACACATACACCCGCATGCACACACGCGCACGTACACACACTTCAGTACACACCCAAATACACACACACACTTCACTAAACACACTCACATCATTGTCCACAAACACATACCACAAATATACAGAAACCCATCTGGCATGCTTGAGTAAAACCCCCTTCTTCGCACACACACACACACACAGACACACACATCCAGGTGATGCTGTTAAAACAGTCTCTCCGGTTGAGACACCTTGATCTGGTCGCGCTCCTGTTGTTTAATATGAAGCATCTTCCGCACAAAGTCTCACACGAGCACCGCGTCGAATCTCCCAAATCCTGATGAAAACGGCATAATCCGCCATGACATCATAACATCTGTGTCACATTTCGGCACTCAGTCATCCTTCCAATGCTCTTGTGCACGGGGAGTTTGCCTTCCTGAATGCGCAAGCTGTTATTGGCTGGATCGGGGCTGAGGAGTGCTCCCTCTGGCCTCTCTGTGAGGGTTTGGAGGGCTGTGGGAGGAGTATTAGGGTGCGGTGGATTAGTGGAGCAGGGGCCCCGCATGCAAACAGCAAATGCCTCATGCGCACCCCATCCTACGCCCAAATAAGGCATGTGGCTGACATCACAGAATATCCCCCGAGACCTCCCGCTCCAAACCGAGATATGTGCAGCCATAACACTTTTACACGGAACCTCCGAGCAACACCCAACACTGACTCTACACCCAGAGTGTAACCATGGGAATCTGTAGAGTTCGATTGACACTATACACAGAGTGTAACCATGGGTCTCTGCAGAGTTTGTCTGACTCTACACCCAGAGTGTAACCATGGGTCTCTGCAGAGTCTGCCTGACTCTACACCCAGAGTATAACCATGGGCCTCTGCAGAGTCTGATTGACACTATACACAGAGTGTAAACGCAAGTCCCTACAGAGTCTGCCTGACTCTACACCCAGAGTGTAACTATGGGTCTCTGCAGAGTCTGCCTGACTCTACACCCAGAGTGTAACCATGGGTCTCTGCAGAGTCTGCCTGACTCTACACCCAGAGTGTAACCATGGATGTCTGCAGAGTCTGACTGACACTACACCCAGAGTGTAACCATGGATGTCTGCAGAGTCTGACTGACTCTACACCCAGAGTGTAACCATGGGTCTCTGCAGAGTCTGACTGACTCTACACCCAGAGTGTAACCATGGGTTTCTGCAGAGTCTGCCTGACTCTACACCCAGAGTGTAACCATGGGTCTCTGCAGAGTCCGATTGACACTATACACAGAGTGTAAACGCAAGTCCCTACAGAGTCTGCCTGACTCTACACCCAGAGTGTAACCATGGATGTCTGCAGAGTCTGACTGACTCTACACCCAGAGTGTAACCATGGGTCTCTGCAGAGTCCGATTGACACTATACACAGAGTGTAAACGCAAGTCCCTACAGAATCTGACTGACTCTACAACCATGGGTGTCTGCAGGGCCTGACTCTGACTGACACACTGCACACATGGTAACCATGAATTTCTGCAGTCTCACTGTTACACCAAGACCCACACTAACTGTGAGTCCTTAAAGGTCTCACTGTTACTATGGGAACACAATAACTATGAGTTAATAAAGATTGTTGTAATTCCAAAACACATACTAACCCTGAGTCACTACAGAATCTCACGGCTACACACAGCAGTCATGAGATACTACAGTCATGCTGTTATTCTACAAGATACCAAACCTGAGTCACCATGGAGTTTCACTGTTACCATGGACACACAGTAACAACGATCGAGTGATCTACTGCAGAATCTCACTGTAACCATGGACACACAGACACAATGAAGAATCACGCTGTTACTATGGATACACAGTAACCATGAGTTACTGATGACTGTTACTGTCAATGAGGAATCACTACCTCCACTACATTGAGAAGCTCTCATTCTCACTTTGTGTGTATCACTATTATTAAGCCATCAACATCAATATAAATGCTAAGTTCTGGGGGCTGGATTTGGGTATTCCTTGTTTCTTAGTGTTTGGAAGGCCATGAGACTTTAACCTGTCAGCAAAATGAAAACGGACAACAGCCTGTGTCTGTGTGCGTGAGTGTGTGTGTGTGTGCGTGTGTGTGTGTGTCTGTGTATGTATGTGTGTGTGTGTGCGTGTGTGTGAGTGTGTGTGTGCGTGTGTGTGAGTGTCTGTGTATGTATGTGTGTGTGTGTGTGTGTGTGTGTGTGTGTGTGTGTGAGTGTCTGTGTATGTAGGTGTGTGTGTGTGTGAGTGTGTGCGTACGCATATGTGTGTGTGAGTGTCGCGGGTATAAATCAAACTGCCAGGCGCCATGTTCCCATCTTTGCCACATACCTCCGCCTCCTGCCCTGGCATCTCTGGGAGATGGGTGGCATACCAGCGGCCCACAGATCCCTCTGCCCGGCCAGACCGCCGCGGCCGCGGAGAGAGAGCGAGGAATAAAAACGGGCGGCCATCGAACGCTTATCTTCCAAATACGGCTAGCTCGGGCGGCGGGCTAGCCCACTCCTCGTCTGTATTCAGAGAGGGGAGGGGGCCGACGGGGGGGGGGGCCCATTCTAACCATCCCACCCCATCAATCTCATTTTTGTTCTTCCTCGCTCTCCGCGAGTCCGCTCCTGTTGCAGGAGAATCGTTCTTTTCTTCTCCGAAAAGGACAGACTGGGGCGAAGGAGAGCGATTTTGGCAGTCCGTGCAGAACGGGCCCTCCAGACACACTCCCCTTGGCATTTCCAGAGAGGGCAGCCTGCTCATTGTCCTCCACATTTTTTTTTTTTTTCACAAGAAGGACATACTTTTTTTTTTTTTTTTCCTATTTAAGATTTTTTTCACATAACTCAATCGTTTAATGGTTCAGAGGACTGTGAATAAAGTTTTAGGAATGCATAAAAGAACAGTCCAGAAATGAAATGTTTTACACACAGAACACTACTATTTTCTGACAATTAGAGCCCTGTGTTCAGATACGCATGGCGATGAAACTATGAAATGCTATTTCATGTCATTCATTTCCTGGGAAAGTTCTGTACACAAGGCGCAAGTTTGTGCCAACCCTAATCTCTTACAGAAATAGGCTGCCATTTCTGAGCAGTACAGCAAAACACATCAAGGATACAAGCGAGAGAGAAAAAATGGCTGCCTTGATCTCCATCTTGGAATTACCCAGTCACTGCTTATACGGTATAATTCATCATTCTGATACAACGCGTCCGTGCTGTCTTCAAACTCTACATCAAAATGTCAGACTGGATCGCTGGCAAAGCCTCCAGACCCAAGTCCTGAGAAAAATGGGCTCTAACCTTCAGAATGAGCTGAGGGTGAAGCATTAAATATATAAGGACTTTCACACGAGGCCATTGACACTGCTGAACGGCTGAGGGTAATCATACCAGGGCGTGTCTGGATGCTAAACATAAAAACATGGTCATGACACACGATCCTCATCTGATGCTCTGGAGAGTGACGACCTGTGACCTTTATCAACACACAGCGCGCTGATTACTGCAGCTGTGTGTGTGTGTGTGTGTGTGTGTGTGTGCATGTGTATGTGTGTGTATGTGTGCATGAGTGTGTGTGTATGTCTGGATATGTATGTGTGTGTGTGTGTGTGTGTGTGTGTGTGTGTGTGTGTATGTGCGTGTGCGTGTGGGACTGTAAATATAGAGAACTAGTCCTCCAAGGTGGCCATGCAAGATTAGTTTGAGAGGAGATGACAATCGGTGTAATCATGAGCGACTGGTCTGGGCTTTGGTCCAGGCCAATGTGTAGATGGATGAGAACAAGCAGAACACAAGCTTATAATTCAGTGCTGGAGTCAGGCTGCAGCTGAACACAAGCAGACAAGCCATTTCACAGCACCTGGGGACACACAAGTCTGAATACAACAGAGCACACACTGGGGAGACTGGTAGTGTATCCATCATAATACGACCATTGGGTAGGTTGTATCTCATTATGTATTTGCATGTGTGTATTTCCTATGCAATGGATAAAATAGTCCTCTGCCATTTTGACTGTACTTTATGTTTACATGTACTGGTAGATATTTTGCAATTAGAAACAAAATAATAGTATATTTGTAGAGTATACACACACACCTACCACAAAGATGCTTTAACACTAGCAGCTAGATGTGTGTGTGTGTGTGTGTGTGTGTGTGAGGAAGGGGGTTCCTAATAGGTTATTAAATATTTTGTATTTGTAGAAAAAATGGCAAAAAAATTTTTTAGCACCAATGAGTACACAAGGAATGGCAGTGCAGTTCACACAGTTTTTTTGGATTCACAAACCCATTGGTGGAGAGCTGGGTGGTGTGATGACTGTGTGGCACAATGGCATGGTGCGGATAAGACACAGTCAACCATGCCAAAACAGGGAGGTGTTCCCGAAATAAGTGAGAGAAAACAGATAGTTTCCCTGGTGGAAGTGTCTAGAACTCTGCGTGGGTACTGCTTCAAATGCGACCAGGCAAACCATGACCCCCACATCCCAACACCAGCCTCCCTCCACATCTCACTGAGGGACCAATCACAGCTCAGGATATAGTCACATGTTGCAGATCTGGGTGTCGGCCACCCCTGGGGAAGTTACCCAGCGAGCTGCCTTTAACAGCCTGACTCTCTCTCTCTCTTTCTGGTGATAGTGGATAATTGCCACAGACCGGGGCCATCTGTTCGGGGGGGGGGGGGGCAGCTGTGGGGACTCGCCTTGGGGTCCCAAGAGACCCGCCGTTTTGAGGATCAAATCGGGACCAAATAGTGGGACAGAGAAAGGGAGCGAGAGAGAGTGAGAGAGAGGGGAGAGGGAGAGAGAGAGAGAGGGGAGAGGGAGAGAGAGAGAGAGGGGAGAGGGAGAGAGAGAGAGGGGAGAGGAGAGGGAGAGAGAGAGAGGGGAGAGAGAGAGAGGGGAGAGGGAGAGAGAGAGCAGGAGGGGGGAGAGACAGAGAGTGAGAGAGAGCACAGAAGGAGAAAGGGTGGGGGAGGTGGATGTGTCTTCATTAAGTCTTATTTGTCTGTTTTGGCACATCCCCAAGGTCCAGTCAGAAATGCCGCTACTCACACCCTAACCTCCCCCCCCCCCCCTTGCCAACCTCTACACCCGCCCCCGCCCTTCCCAGCCACTGGAAAATAAAGGGAAAAAACTCTCTGTCTTCTTTCCTCCGTGTGACTAATGGCTGAAGTAATGTGAGGGGAAAAGGGCAATTTCTGAGAGCGACGCTTAAGTCTGAAATCAGCCTATGGCAGAACAGCGGGCCTCTTCGGCCCCCTCCTCTGGCGTCTACCACCCCCCACCGCTATCCCAAACCATGACCATGATCCCCTGTACAGGTGGAATCACCCGGATCTACGTACCCATTCCCCAAACACCTACCACTGATACTTTCACACAGGCTTCCAGGCTGGTGCTCTCCCCTCCGCGTGGTTAGTGTCAATGTATCTCCTTTTACATATAGCACTGGAAACATGAGCAAACATGATCCATTCATACACACATGCATGCACATGCTCTTCAGTTGAAGAAATATTTTAGTTTAGTTTTACTTAGTTTTGATTTCAAATCCAATAATTTATTTGTGTGCAAGTTAGATATTGCAAACAAAGGGTATTAGATGTACACACACACGTACGCATACGCCTGTGTTAGCCTGAGTGGAGGACGCAGGGTACGGACAGGGCTTGAAGTCTCATAGGGAGGAACACAGCTGTGACTGAAAACCAAGCTCACCCCACTAACAAAACCACACAAACCAATAACAAAGCACACACAACTTTACAAAAAAGGCATGAATTCCCTACTTCGCCTTCTGTAGCAAAATGCCCGCCCCCCAATGCGTGTGTGTGTGTGCGTGTGTGTCTGTGTGTGTGTGTGTATGTGCCTGTGTGTGTGTGTGTGTGTGTGTGCATCTGTGTGTACAGTGCCAAGGCCCAGTGACTCATACCTTCCACTCTCTTCCACAGCTGGATCTGATCCAGTGAGGGATTAAAACATGTCCTCATTACCACAGCCGGCTGCGCTCAACAAGGCTTCAGACAAACAATCGCCAGCAGCTCTCCCCGCTGGCCAGAGAGGGCGCTGTCCTCTCTCACATAACTGCAGGTTGCAGGTGTGGGGGGGATGAAGACAGATGTGGGCTGGGGTGGGGAGAGATGGGGTTTGGGGTGGCAAGACATGGGGAGGAGTTGGGAGGGGTGGGGGGGGGATGGGTACAGGACAACGCTGGTGGATTTGACGGCCTTTCGGAAGCGCTGTCGCCAAGCAGCTCTTGGGTTCAGCTGAGGGTGCAAGCTGCCACACCTCCAGATATGACCCCGGCCTAAATGTTTTTTGGGTGGGGACAGGGGATCTTTTACTCTGAAGGTCTTTCCAGTAACCCCTTCTCCTTCCCCTAGTGCCAGCTCTTATGTTCACACCTCAGTGACACCGCGAAGACAGGACTTCCTCTTCGCTCACGCTCCTCGACAATGAGAAAGCAGTGACCGCGGCTTGACAGCTTGACATCTTCAGTTCCGGGTCAAGGGTCGAGGTGAGGGGAAAGGACGTAGTGAGCAATGGGTTATGGGACTGAATGAGCTGTCCCGCATTATCACAACGGTTCACCTGGTCACTTGGAGTGCCAAATAAGGGACATCCAGGGGCCAGTGGGTGGGGCTACACGGGAGCTAGGCTTCAGCTCCAGTTCCTAAAACCCCACCAAACTCTGTTTCGTGGAACAAGGCAGAGGGAGAGTCATTGCAGCTCACAGGTGGAGGGTGACAGAAGCTTGCAGCTCAAAGTGATCTAGATAAATCACTGAAGGTGTTGTTATCATCACCCAGCAGTATGATGTGTTGGAAACACAGTAAATAAATGAGGCGGGGTTGAGTTAGAGCCATCACTATGTGTTGGAATAGAGTAAGAGTAGACAGTGAGTTGGAGTAGAGTAAGACCAGTCACAGTATGTGGAGCAGAGTTAGAGCAGACACAGTGTGTTCTAGTAGAGTAAGAGCAAACACAGTGAGTTGGAGTAGAGTTAGAGCAGACACAGTGTGTTAGAGTAGAGTAAGAGCAGACAGTGAGTTGAAGTAGAGTAAGAGCAGACACAGTGTGATAGAGTAGAGTAAGAGTAGACAGTGTGTTGGAGTAGAGTAAGAGCAGTCACAGTGTATTAGAGTAGAGTTAGAGCAGACACAGTGAGTTGGAGTAAAGTAAAAGCAGACACAGTGTGTTAGAGTAGAGTAAAAGTCATTGTGGAGTAAGACACAGCGCTAGCAGGCCTAGCGGATGGGTGATAGCCTAACTGGGAGGAGGATCCCCACACAGACAGGAAGAGAAGGGGGTCATTAGCAGGAGCAAAAGGAAAGAAGAGAACAAGCTTCCTTTCCGTTTCTCTGACCATGAGGAGAGGAGATAAAAAAGGACAAGTTTAACAGAGAAAACAAAACTGAACATCTCTCCCAACTGATAACTCTGTTGGAATTTGTGAATGTCTGATGCTTCTGGGTCAAAAGAGAAACCTTTCACCCAGTTTGTTTTTTTGCGCGTCTTTTTGGTGTGTGACTCGACAGTAGCGCTATTTTATTTATTTTATTTGTTTTCAATTGTTTATTTAGCTGATCGGTGGAACTTTTTCCAGCCACGCTATAACCACCCCTTGCTGAAACTCACTCTGGCGTGAGAGGCATCTGAGAGATGGCCGGGCCGCGGAGCCGTATCCACGGTGATTCATTTTCCGCTGACCGCGGCTCCTGCGCTGTAGGTGGGGCTCTGACGTGCGCGTGGGCCCCGCGTCGCGATCGCGCGTTCTGGCGGGAGGCTTCTGCGGCGGTGCGGAATGCCACCGGCGGCGGGGGGGGATGTCAGCGGGCAGCGGCAGCGTTTGGAAGGGTCTCCGGCATTCTCCTCGTTCCCCGGGGGGCACGTGAGGGGAAGTGGTTTGGGGACGGAGGGGGGCTCTGGACAGCGTCAGGGCTGACCCTGAGGGGGCGGGACGGGGACGCTGTCCACCAGGCTGTGTCACGGCCAGCGGTCAGCCCTCCGCTGTCCTCAGAGCGGGGTGGCTCCGGAGGAATGCGGCCGCCGGGTCCTCGGACAAAGCCGACATTCACGGGCCCCGACGGGCCCTGGAGCCTTAACCCCCCCCCCCCCCCCCCCCCCCCCCCCCGACTCCGCTAGAGCGGCAGGGGATCCACCCTCTCGCAGTGTATCGAACCCCCTCCCCCCACCCATCGGGTGGCCTGAATCTCCACTCTGTGTGCCTCTCAGCAAAATGGGCCTGTGAAACACATTACCCATGACCCAGGCCTGGGGGTGGGGTCCCCGCCGTGGAGGGGAAGGTGAAGGTCACACGGGGTCGGGGGTCAGGGGTCAGGAGGGGTGAGGGGACAGGTGAAACCTACTGAAAATATTTGGAAATAAAGTAAAATACATTGTGAAGACACTGTGACGGTTCACAATATCCTCACAAATGACCTGGCTGTTCATTTTCCAGAGACCTAGAGAGTCAATTCATGAGTCTCTGGTCTTAAGCTCAAGAACCATATAATCTACTACATTCTACTAACACACACACACATACACAAACACACACACGCACAAACACACACACATATACATGCACACACACACACACACACACACACTCTCACACATACACACACAGACACACACACACACACACACCACCCCCAGGCAGCCTGGCTCTATCAGCTGAAAGTGCCAGTGGGGATTACTTTGGCCGAGTCATCCCACAGAGCAGGAAGTTTGGAGACTGTAATTGCTTCCACACTCCTTGGCTGAAGAGTGCGTCAGCATCTGGGCCCGACCCCCACCGGTCTCCCATCTGTAGAGCAAAGCCAAACAGAGGCCTTAAGGTGCGGGTGTGGGTGTCAATAACAAAACACTAGAGTTAATTAGGGGCGTTAAGC
The DNA here is from genome assembly GCF_018555375.3 of Anguilla rostrata. Taxonomy (NCBI): domain Eukaryota; kingdom Metazoa; phylum Chordata; class Actinopteri; order Anguilliformes; family Anguillidae; genus Anguilla; species Anguilla rostrata. The sequence continues at coordinate 59,907,884 of NC_057934.1, forward strand.
CAAAAAAAACCCTAAAGGTTATGGAGGGGTTTTAAGAACTAAACCCTAAAAGGTTATGAAAGGTTGAAACGACAAAGCAATAAAGCTATGAACGGTTCTAAAAACAAAACCCCTGACTTGAGAAAGGTCTTAAGAACACAAACCTGTTACGAATGGCCATAATGGGGACTTAGGGTCGAACAACAGAAGCTGTAAGCCCTTGCGCTCTGTGGGTTAAATGGCTATCTGAGTGTAGGATGGTCCACGCCTCCCAGCTCCGCACAAAAAAGAATAATATTTAAAATAATAAGTAGTAGATCCTTCACTTTTTGACCAGCCCCCTCCCCCAAACCTTACCCCTGGACCAGCACCCCAATCTACTAAAGGATGAAGGCCTGCTAGCAGCACTCCCTGTCTGCTTTTAGACGGGTTCATGCTGGAGGCCCACAGTACTCCTGCCTCCACATCTGGGGGACAGACGTTTTTTTTTTCTTTTTTTTTTAATCTTAGGCTTTCGCAGAAAATTCTATCCAGAGCAACTTACACAGCTTACTTTCTCTTTTTTAATGCATGCAGTCCGTTTAGGCAGCTGGATGTTTCACTGAAGCGTATCCAGGTTCTCTTACTCAAGCGTATAACAGCAGTGCCCCACCTGGGAGTCCAAGCTACAACCCCTGAGATGTGAGGCTCGGTTTGCTAACGGTCACACGCCGCCGCCGCCCCTTTAAGGAGGTCTGGGAAAGACAGAGCCCCGTTTGGATGGAGAGAAACGCCGCACACACTAAAGAAAAAAATCAGTCCAGGGGTGAGGTTTTTTTTTGTGCAGCCTGTTGTGAAACAGCTTGCTGGGCCGGGTAACGGAGGCAGAGGCCGTTGGGCTGTTCTGAGTCCAGGGCTGATGTAATGCAGGATAGACTAGAGCTGGTAGGGGGGGCCGTGAGTCTTCAGTGCTGGATGGGCTGCAGTGTTTGCTGGATTTTTGGATTTTTAACAGGGCAAAGAGTCCCCACACCTTGTTTCTGAGGCCCGAAATGAAACCTCTTGAACAGAATTGAACAACGCAGATGTCCGGCACTTGAGTGTGGCTCCCGTGGTGTGACTGGAGAACACAGCCAAATGACACGTACAGACAGGCCGCACAGCGGGGTCCTGTCAGTATGCACCCGCATGTTCTCCATCCCGCTCACTGCTCTGGTGTCTGCGCTTTGTACTTCCTAAAGTTCACCAGGGTCAGGATGTCAGCAAAAGCAAAGCAGCACACAAACACACAGACAAATAAATGTAACGTAACATACCATACCATACCATAACATAACATAACATAACATAACATAACATAACATAACATAACATAACATAACATAACATAACATACCATAACATAACATAACATAACATAACATAATGATGAGAACAGGCCATTCAGCCCACGAAGAACACGTGTGCTGTTGCCCCCCCCCTCTCCCTTGTACATTTTTCTTTCCACACAAACTGCTGCACTGGCGAAACGGCACAGTCTTTGGCAGGGCGCTCTTAAAGACGAACTCCACGTGCCCGGGCCTGAACACTGAAAACACTGCGGTTGGAAAAAAGAGGCACGTGGACGTCCGATCCTAACCTCACACCGACGGGTTACCCACAATTCCCTCTCCATTCAGAAAGAGTTCTCTGGAAAAAAATCTTCCGCCGTACCCCTGAGCCAAAGCTTGATGCCCAAATCCACTTAGTTAAATTTGGTCTCCCTGTCATTGTGAAGGCTCCCAGCATCCAACTGTCAAGAGGCTAACGGAACAAAATGCTAACCGGTGAAGCATAAGCTCCTGCTTGTGTCGGGTAGGCTAGCAACTGTGACACTATAGTAACTATGGTGATCTGGTGAAAGTGAGGGCCTGGCCACACACAGAAATGAATGTTCTTACATGATTGTTTTTTTTTTTGTTTGTCTTTTTTTATACCTGTTTTAAGCTGTCTGATTTTTAGATGGTCAGGGACTACAAATGAAAACTACCCTTTTGTCTAACTCCGGTATTTTTACAGTATTGTTCATTAATAATACACTGTATCTGGCAAATAAGCCAATAAATACAATAAATGAAATGAATGCTGGCCACAGGCAGACATTGAATGAAATGTGTGCAAATCACACACACTTTTGTCCCTGTGTTTTGTGTATCTGTCTACAATGCATGCTGGAGAAGGGCACTTCTAAAAAATTTTGACACTGGATACTGGAGGAGGAGTGTAGCACAGTGGGTAAGGAACTGGGCTTGTAACCGAAAGGTCGCAGGTTCGATTCCCGGGTAAGGACATTGCCGTTGTACCCTTGAGCAAGGTACTTAACCTGCATTGCTTCAGTATATATCCAGCTGTATAAATGGATACAATGTAAAATGCTGTGTAAAAAGTTGTGTAAGTCGCTCTGGATAAGAGCGTCTGCTAAATGCTTGTAATGTAATGTAATGTAATGTAATGTAATGGACGAAGGAACCAGGAAGACAGTCAACACTGGTGAGTGAACGGTTCACAGATGACTTTATATACAGTGAGCAGTCAAAGGCTTCGCTTCTTTCATACTTTGCCGTGCGTAAGATATACATGAAAAGAAAACGCAGCTGTTGTAAAAAAGTCTGGAAAACATATGTCCTCTGCTCTCCGAGTACGAACCCCACATAAAATGCATCAGCTCAACCTGTTCTTGATGGATATGGAAATCTCCTGCAGCTGTCTCCTAGGAATAAATCAATCATGAATCGGTTACTCTTCTGGATATCTGCGAACACCATCAAACCCGACTCAAACACGATCAGCAGGTCACATGACAGGCTTACGGCGCACATAGCGCTAACCGTGGAATTTCGGGGCTCTTGCCTCTCCCTGTTTGGCCCCAGATTCAAAGGGGATTGCGTTACAAGCTAAAATAATTGTGGTCCAATCCAATTCCTAGGAAACCAGGGTTTGGACCGAACCGTGGTTTAGCAACCGAACAAAAAATTGGTTTGAATCCTAAATGTGCTCTCCAGCATTGTCCTCTCTAAAGGAGCAGCCAATGAAAGTCTTTGCACACCTCACAAATTCCTCCTAAATGTATGTGTATATCCTCCTAAGTTCATTTTTTTCCCCTGCAGGTGAGTCTCTGGTCTTTATCTCCATAACCATGTGTTCTACCATGCTGAGATTTACACTTCAAAAAACGTTCAATAAAAATAACATAAATAATATTTTCAAAAGTATTTTTACACGTTTGTATCATCCAAGACACTTGCATTACATCAAAAAGATTTAAATGCTTAAACTTTTTTTTTTCTGCTGGTTCTCAGGAGGATATAGTGGAGAGAAAAAAAGCATTCTGTTAGTAATGAAAACCACTCCTGCACACTGTATTCTTGCAGTAGTGAAAGGCTAAAGTCTCCAGGCTGAACTTGCACAGCAGACGTCCAGCAGCTGGAGCAGGCGAACGCACACGGTGAAAGCTCTGGGCCCGGGTCCGCTGGGTAAACGGGTCACGCCAACGAACCGTGCCGCAAAACGCTGGGCAGGAGCCCCCCCCACCCGCTCTCCGAACTGCAGGAGGGTCCCCCGTCTGCCCCCGCCCCTAACCAACGGGGCTGGATGGTCCCCTATCCCCCCCCCCCCCCCACCGGGCATGTCAGTCGTCTCTGCAGGGGAGCTCCAATCAGGACCTCGGATTTCACGGTCCGCTCACTTCCCCTGCAGCCTGGCTCCGTGCAGCTGGGAGGCAGGAAGTGGGCCATGCAATATTAACGGCGGAGGATTGGCTTACAGACGCCACCGGCTGCAGAACGGACCGTGGGGGGTGGGGGGGAATGGTCCAATCGGTGGTCTCGCTGCAGCACTGACCAGGCTTTGGAAGCCCCGATAGGTGTTTGTTCCGGCGAAACAGGAAGTTGGGACAATTCATTTGTGCTGTAAAAGTGAAGGAAAATAACAGACCAAATTTATGGACCCTCATTAATGCAGAGAAATCCTACTGAGCCTGTTTTCACTGGACCCCACCCATACTTGGAGATCAAATCCAACTTCCTTCCCCATCTGTGTTTTTCTGATGAGCACATGTAACCAGCGTGTGTATATACTGTGTATGAGTGTGTGTGTGTGCATGATGTCTGTATGATTGTGTGTGGATATGAGAGCGTGTGGACATGTTTTACATGTCTCCGTTAGATGTCTATATGGTTGTGTGTGCGTATACGTCAGGTTAATGGCTGCATTGCCGTGCGTGTGTGTGTGTGTGTGTGTGTGCCGGTGTGTGCGTGTGCGTGTGTGCATGTGTATGTGTGCCGATGTGTGTGTGTGATAGCGTGTGTGTGTGTGCATGTGTGTGTGCGTGCGTGTGCGTGTGTGTGTGTGTGTGTGTGTGTGTGTAGGGGCTTCACTCTGTCGGTCCTCAGTCACACCTCCGTCTCGCTGCAACCCGACTCCCGGCGCCGTCAGCAGAGCGCTCAGGTGTCCGCCGTCTCCGTCACCCGCCATTGTGCGGCGGGAAACGCGCCGCTGGACCCAATCACGCGACGGCCAATCACGCGACGGCCCAGCCAAGCGCACGCAGCCAAGCGCGAGCTCCCGAACCGCACACCGCGGGGGGCACTGATTCACAATCCGGCCCCCGTGACACTGAGGAGGGCGTGGCTGCCGCCTGCCTCGCTCACCTGCCCCTCTTCCGGAACAGTCCGCCTCCGACAGGCCAGCACTCACACGCCACTGCGTTTTAAAATCTCATCCATCCATGCGGGCGGCAACACGCTGTACAGAATACAGTTCAAATATATGCAAAAAAAACTGCTGATTAAATTTGCAATTGTTATGTGTGCTTAGGACAGTAAAAAAAAATTAAACAAAAGAGCAGAGACTCCGACACATAACTAAAAAAAAAACTGGCCTAGCTCACGTCTGACTGTGACACGTTTTCATCCTCAAATTTTGGGTTTTTGCGAGCGGATCTCAGAGCTGGCGTTGATTGTGAGCGATTCTCTCAGTGGGTGTAGCATCACAGTGCTGTTCATCCCCAAGAACAGAGCATCTTTTTTTCATCTCAACCCCCCACCCCCACCCCCTATCCACCCACCCACCCACCCACTACAAAAACACATTGCACATCTCATGCACCGTCCACACACCGCTCAGCTGAACTGGGAGAATGTGTTTGGACGTGGCGACCGTGGACTGAGGGTCTGTGAGGGGTGCAGGCGTACGTACATATATATAGGCCGGTATTCTGTTTCAGCTGGGCCCTCTTACTGAGACCCGCTCGGGCAGCGGTGAGCGCGGCCTTCCAGCGGGCAGGCAGAACTCAATCCGCACGGAGGAATTTAAGGACGGGCGGGGGGAGGGGTTGGGGGGGGGTTGGTTTTCACACATTTCGGAGCATATTTATAGAGAGTGAAGTCAGCCCCGCTGTTACTCTGGCGTTTAAACCTGCCCATGTTAAGTGTGTTGCTGGCCTGGTTCGCTTGGGTGGGGCGTCGCCTCCCCCATCCCCCCCCCCCCCCCCCTGCCACTCCTCAGTCCCCTGACAGAGAGGCCCCGCCTGCTCAATGCACACTCTGTTTATGACAATGGCACTCTGGGCACCCGAAACAGAACGCATGCATCGCCCACCCCCCTCGACCGCTAGCATCATCCTAGCCTTTGGTGTCTGTGACTGAAATGAAACCGTGCTGAATCGATCGCCCTCCGAGGGAGAGGGGGAGAGAGAGGGACAGAGAGAGAGAGAGAGAGAGGGAATGAGAGAGATAAATAAACAGAGCTAAAAAAATTTTAATAAATGACTTAGGGAGCCCGCAGGCTACAGCGTGGCTGGGTGCATTACAGGAATAGTGTGCGGGTCATTTTAACCGGGGTGCGGGCGTAACGCAATAAGGCTGAATGTGTTTGCGTGTCGGTTTATTTCCCGGTGATTCCGGGCGGCGAAGCCGACACCGGTCAGCCGAACAGAGGGTCCTCTCTTCGTCGGCCACTCAGTGACACGCAGCGAGGCCATTTCATTAAGAGCTCAGTGCGTGCAGTGTTTCCCCTGGAGCCCGGCACGTCCAGCTGCTGGGAAAGATCATCGGGAACCCGGCGGTGACCCTGCGTCACGCGTCCGGTCCCGTACGCGCGGGAGAAACTCAGGAACTCCGCCGCGGCGCGGGTGACCCAAACACGAACACGTGGGCCATGCCTGTCACAGGTCCCAAGAGCGCCCGGACCTGCGTTCAGACCAACTGGTACAAACCGGCTGGTGCAGCCGAGCAGCAATGCTGCATTATTTTAGGGGCTGTGAGACACTCCCACAGCATGCTGGCCAATACAGTACAATAACAACAGGGCTTTGATACAGTACAATAACAACAGGGGTTTGATGCAGTACAATAACAACAGGGGTTTGATACAGTAGAATAACAACAGGGGTTTGATACAGTAGAATAACAACAGGGGTTTGATACAGTATAATAACAGCAGAAGGGTTGATACAGTAGAATAACAACAGGGGTTTGATACAGTATAATAACAGCAGAAGGGTTGATACAGTAGAATAACAGCAGGGGGTTGATACAGTAAAACAGCAGGAGGTTGATACAGGTCAGGGGTTTGATACAGTAGAATGACAGCAGGAGGGGTTTGATACAGTAGAATGACAGCAGGAGGGGTTTGATACAGTAGAATGACAGCAGGAGGGGTTTGATACAGTAGAATAACAGAATGGGATTTACATCATAGCAGCACAAAGAGGATTTATTACTGAGCAATGTAATCTTCAGGAGCCAGACTAATCACAATGCATTCTCTCCAGTCTCTCTCTCTCTCTCTTTTCTGCACTACTCTCTCTACTCCTGCACTCTAATTCCCTCTCTCATGGTATATTTTCCTGTTATGTTCCCTCCCTGTCTCTCCTCTCCTCTTCTCTCCTCTCTCCTGCTCTCATCCTTTTTCCTCTCCTAAACTGGAGATTCGTTTGCAGGCATGAATCGGACCTCTGGACCTGTCAGGCAGTTTTACTTTTGTGGATTTAACACATTATTTTCAATGAGGTGGTGCAGTTAGCTGCAGAACCTTGATAAATGACATAGTAGCAGTGCCACATCAGGGAATCAAACCTGCAGTGTTTTGGTTACAAACAGCCTCAGCTGCATTGCCACTGTTTGTCCTCTCAGTGATGTGTTTGAAACTGTGTGTTTATTTTTTTTGCACAGCAAAACCACTTTCTTTCTTCAGTAGCATGTTTACTGTCAGCTGATCATACTAAAAGTGAAATTTACAGGCTGAAAATGAAACGGTATACATTGCATGGCGATATGGCTGTGGCTTTATGGCATCAGAAACAGATAGGATTCAATCCTGCCTGGGTTATTTGGCATGCTGTGAGAAAGAAAAAAAAATGGTGAGGGTTCAGATTTCTGTTTGGAGTCACTGTTTGTGTACTGCTTAGACACTCATGTCAGCCATGAATCATTAAAAGAGACCGACCAGCATGGTGAAACTTCTTCACACAGCACACGCTGCTTTTAAGCTGCCGGCCTGGTCCTGTTATGCAGTAATTGCATAAAAGAACACCAGACTCATCCACAAGGCTGCTCTCCGCTACCCCCCTCTCCATTTTGGGGTCAGGCCGGTTGTTCTTGTGTTCTGCTGGCTCCCAACCAGGCCCCGCCACCACCGCCACCGCCGCCGCTGCCGCAAAACGTGGCCCGCCGCCAGGCCAAATGATTTGCCCCGTTACCACGGCGATGCGCTTTCATCGACCCGCGTCCGAAGCGAACGCCGGCCTGGCGGCCGCCACGGTCCGGCCTGGGGCCCGTCGCCCTGATGAGCGTGAAAAAGAATCCCGCTCCGTTCGCGGTAACCCTAGCCACAGATTATTATTGTGCGTTAAATGTCCTTCTGTGGACTCTTCCTGCCCCATGAATCATTCACCGGGCCGGCTGTAACGTATATGGCGGAAGGGTACTTACCTCAGCAAGGGGAGCGGGGCCGACCGAGCTCGGCCAAACGTGACCTGCTCTGCGGACGAGGCATCTGGCCCCGAAAACCCGCTCGGAATACGCTCAGAAGCACGTCTGCTTCCTGTGGGACGGTCACATGAAAGACAGGGCGCAGGAAATTAATGTCACATGTCTTTATGGGAGGGAAACCCGAAAATTCATACGGCTGTATTTCGGCAACGGGCCTCCTCCTGTGACATTCTTTGCAAAAAAAAAACAATGAAGCCTGAGCCGACGTTTCTGGTTATTAAACCTCTCTGGCCGTAACGGGGAGAACGGACATCATTACGATGTTACTCAGTCTGCCGGTAAGTTCAGGGATGTTTAAATTTCCACAACATTCCACAACATTAAAACTGACATTCCTGAGCTGAATAATAATATAGACTTTCAGGAGATGACCTCATACGGGTATTCAACATGGCACCAGATGATGAATGCAGCACTTGATGGTGTGTGGAGAAATTACAATGGAAGGACTGGAAAAAGTCCTTGTGATTTGCTGTGCTGTATGCATTTGATGAACGGGAACTTTTCTGTTGCTTAAACATTCACCAAACAGCCCTCATTGCACAACAGACTATCAATCTCACATCACATACTGGCAACCCACAACACAACCCACATTGGCAGCCCTGAATACCTCTCATACTCTGGGGAGTCTCCAACCCAGACACTCTGGCAACCCCTGAACAAACCTATAACAACATATGTGTGCATGTACACACACACACACACACACACACGCACACACAAAAGTGTCAAGTCCTTTAACTCCCCGCCGCCCCCCCTCCCCCAGCCAAAAAAACTAAACAAAAGAGCTTGTACCCATTGCTTGGGAGGCACTGGAGGGTCACTAATTATCTTATGCACTGTACCAGATTAGCTGATAGCAGTCCCGCCCTTTATCACCCTGGCAGTTGAATGAAACACTGAAACACAATGACTGCAGCACCGTGTAACAGCTCCATCAGACCAGTCACTCGCCCTAATGAGGATTCAGGTGGGTGAGCACAGTAAATGGTTCATCTGCCGTCCCCGTGGGTCTGACCTCCACCAGGGTTCCATTCAGGACAAGTTCCAGCATGCTGGGAGGCTGGCCGCGCCGCAGTGCATGCTGGGAAGAAGAGATGAGACGATACAGCAGTGGTTCCCAGCCCTGTTCCTGGAGATCCACCGTCCTGTAGTTTTTCACTCCAGCCCTAACAAATAAGGGTTGAAATGAAAACCTACAGGATGGTAGACCTCCAGGAACAGGGTTGGTTACCACCATAGCGTACTGAGCTGAAGTTCTTCGGAATGCAAAGACCTATTTTCACACTACGGAAATGTGCAAGGGATAACCAAACGGTCGCTGACTACCCGTAATTTCATAGTATCCCATTAGACCAGAGATAGCCATCCCTGGTCCTGGAGAGCCACAGGGTCTGCTGTTTCTTAATGTTCCTCACCACTTCATTGATAAGTTAATTTATTAGACAATCAGTAACACCAGCAGTTCTCTTGGCACATGTTGTTTGGCTAAACATGCAGTCACAGATATTCAATGAATATCAATGATCTACTGCGCCTTTTATCTATGACTAAGACAGCGGAGTCAGCGCTAGGGTGTATAGCGTTTAGACATTCTTGTGTGATTAAGTAAACAGTGCTGATATCGGCGACTAGCGTCCACTTATCCAATGTCCTGGATGCCAGGAGAACTGCAGCAATCGATGTAAGAGAGGAAATTATCCAATCAGGGCAGGAACCTATTTTTTCATTGTGAACCTCTGCGTGACTCAGCCATTTCCACACTAAAGCCAGCTCACTGATTGTGTGTAGGGGTGTGTGTGAGTGAATGTGTGTGTGTGTGTGTGTGTGTGTGTGCCTGTGTGTGTGTGTGTGTGTGTGTAATTGTGCATGCGTGTTTGCAGGAGCGTATGTCTGGGCATTTGCGCAAACATTTATGTGTGTATACATGCATTATATTTTAAATGTTTTTGATACCTAATTTGTACACAGAAAGTGATTTTCTTTGCAACCAAAACTAAATAAAACTAAATCGAAAGTTTTCTTCAAAAAAGAAAGGTGTGTTCGAGTACATGCGTGTGTGCGTGTCGATGTGTGTATGAAAGTATATGCGAGAGACAGAGAGCGAGAGAGAATTAATGACCATGGTGTGTGTTTTTCCCAGAACATTCCAGAAGGGAGTTTCCCCTCTGTACATAAGGCCATTCGAGCAGCACTAGTGTCAGTGTCCCATGTCTGTTGGCCTTTGAAAGTAGTGTCGAGCGGCGTGCTGGTGGAGGTGGAGGGGGAGGACCGGTGAGGGGCGCTCCAGTAGAGTCGGGTTTTAGGATCTGCACAGCTGTGAAGGTGAGGAAGGGTGAGTGGATGGGGTGGGTGGGGGGAGGGAGGGGGAGAGGGAGGGGGAGGGGGAGGAGGGCGGTCTACCCTCGGTTTCTGTGATTTATCCCTCCCTCTGCAGCTGTGGTTGCCAGATGGGTTTCTCCCAGCCAAAAGGGAGATCATATCCAGCATCAAAAAGGCCTGGATTCAATCAAGGCGTGTCCTTATCTTTGCCTGCAAGCTTGTTTTTTTTTTTTTTCTTCTCACAAACAGTTATGGTAAGGCGATCTCAGTGATTTTTGAACTCTAAAGAACTCTGAATTATGTCTATGCAAACCAAAAAAAAACAAATTCAAATAAATAAAATTGTATTTATGTAAGTATCTTTTTAGAGGCACTTTGGCAAAAACAAATTCACAGGAAAATGGGAAAACAGGAAGACAGGAAAACTGGGAAAGACCAAGCCTCAGCCACCAACTAATCATCTGTTGTGTTTAGTTTTTATTTTTTTAGTTATAAGTGAGATAACTGTTTCCGGGCCTGAACGCGAAAACTAGCGCACCCCTGGGCTGACTGCGCCGGGCGGGACGTTTGGGTCCGGGATCTCGCGATCCAGATGCAGAGATTCGGCTCGCGCTCCTGTGGCTGAAACGGGACACAGGACCCCGCCTTTGATACCCTAGTCACGGCACGGGTTTTACATTTCAAGTCCCAGCAGCTCCTCGGCTCTCAGACTGAATAAAAAGCAGCCCCCCCCCCGGTCCAGGAGTAAAGGTCAGGGGTGTCTGATGGGCAGTATTCAGGTTTCTTTTCTGCAGAGAACACGGTCTCCATTTCCACTTATTAAACTGATAACCGGCTCTTTTTTCTTGATAACGACGGGCTTCAGGCATCTGCTGGGTGTGGTGCCCTGCGAAGTCCACAGGGTAGTACATCACTACCGCAGGATAACAGCGGCTCATGATTTGAGGCGAGCATTGTGTTGGCGTCCTTTTGATTGGCTCAGACTGGTCAGGGATTGACTGCAGGCCACTGTGAATCCACCCTACAAAAAAACCTCACTTTTCCACTACTACTGTTCTGGAAATAACTGCTCTTAGGTGCCATTCCATTTAAGCAAAGCAGGGGGTTGTGGGTAAGAAGAATAAACCGCAGAACAAACCCCTACTGACCTGTGACCGTAGGCTCGCCACATACATGCTACAGGTCCCATGCCTAAGACAGGTAAATGCCAGGGAGTCTGCAGTATTGCCAGCAGCCTGAACACACCAAAATGCTGTCACAGTGGAGGGCATTCTTGCTTGACAGGCTCCTGGGAGTGGCATTTGTCAGTTATGGCTTGCATGGCAAGGAATCTTCGCAGTGAACGCATTTCTATTCATCTGTATTTAAATAGAGACAAAGACCAAGATTCTATTTACATTTGTTAGTAATTCTCACTCACAATTTAATGCAAGTGTATTTTTTTTTAACTTATATGCAAACACTGCTTGACAAGTTACAGTATACTGTATATGAGGAGGAGGAGAAGAGACAGAGACTCTTAAAATGGTGACAGATGGGGTGAGTTTTAGACAGAAGGAAATTTTACTCTCAAGCAACCAAGACCAGCGCTTGCAGTCCCTGGTTCCGCGATGTGTCATTTTGCAGGAGCTCTACGGGGCACGGGCTACGAAACATAACTTCAACCGATTCGATTAAAAAAAAAATTTTTTTTTTTTTAAGCCCTGCTACAGTCGACCAGCGGAACGTACATTACACAGAGAAGGAAAGGGGGGGTCTGCAGTGGCGGGTCACTTCTGTTTCGGCGTATGATTAACTCGTTGCGTGCTCACTGTTGCGGCAGGCTGAAGCAACCTCACAGGTCCAGCACGAGAGAGCTTTAAAAGGGACCCGCACCGTGACGAGCTGGTTGCAGGGTGTCACTAACACAAACGCACGGAAACACAAACACACTCCTGTGACCGTGCCAGACGGCGGCCCATTGTTTAACTGACGTCTATCAGATATAATGAAAAGGCGCGGAACAGCAACAAGGACTTTCAAACACGTTTGAAGGATATTCCTCCCCATAATATAGTCCACGAGAGTTCTTAAGGATAAGACGTTGTGCGTTAATGTACTATTGGTATTTTCAACTTTTGCATTATTTATGGCGTTTCGAAGCGTGTTTGTAACAGTTACGGTTGTTGTGGTTACAGTAATGGGCATCTGGCCATTACTTTTCAAAAGGCACCCAGTTATACACTGCAATCTGAACTGAATATGGTTGCGTGATATGTAAATGGCTACATAGGAAATACGTTTTTGATGCATGTTCATAATAAATTGCGTGCATTTTCACCCACTTGTAGCCAAACCTCACATGAAAAAAGCGCATGGGGATTTTAAGGACATCTAGATTACAATGACCATATATATATATATATATATATTTTTTTTTTTTACAAGATGGCAATGTGTTTGCCATTGTTATATTCTACTGCTTACCTGTACCATCGGTGGAAAAAGTGGCATAACTTTTTTTTTTTTCTTGGCACGAGAAGATCCTTGGTTGATGATGGTTACCACGGGCAACTGCCTCTGTGGCAACAAAGTTATTTAAGACAACTTCACCTCGAAAGAACGCCCTTCGCCGGTCAGATTGGCTCAGGTTCTTCCCCTTGCTCCGTCCTGCTACCGAATTACAAAGCATGAGTGGGTAGCGCTCTTGTCCATCAATAATATATTCGCGGATACCTTTGCTAATTTCCCGAAGAGTTGTGCAGGTGCGCGCAGAACTCTGGTCGGAGGCGAAGCTTGTCCCTGAACATCGGATGACTGAAGGGAGCGATTAACTAGTTCTGTGAGGTAAGTGCTCCATTTTATAAATTAATTCCATTTGAAAAGATAGCAGGCTGTCACGTTAATGTAACTTGCCGCATATTTGTGATTTATGCTCCAGTATATCTAACGCGTTTTTTGTCTTGCAATACTTAAATATTTTGAAGTTTCTACTACTTTAAAATAATAAAGTCATTTATAATCAGAGGTGGAAAATCCATGAAAGTAAATGTACTCCCCGCTATTTTCTTCCAATCACCTGGATTTGCTAATTGGCACAATTCTTCAGCCAGGAGGAGGAACTAAATTGTGAAATCAGCTGGCTGAGTTCATGGGTGGAAGAAACACATGGCAGGACTTTTACTTTCTGACCCCTCGACTTTCCTCTGTTTATAATCTTGTGCTCCATATAACCCTTAAATAACAACATAAATTAATGCATGGGTGAATCGATAGTAAATAAATAAAATACCACATGCTCTGCAGATGCAGTACTTATTTATTTACATTTTCTCTGTGCTCCGCATGTGCATCTAATCATTGCTATCAAAGAAATGCTTATTTACATTTTTTTTTTAAAGCCATAATTCTTTAGAAATATTTAGATTTTTTATATTATGTTATCACACACAGACATTTAAACACATTTGTCATGTTGCCAGTAAATCACAAATCAATGACAGACTAAGAATGCCTTCCCCCCACAGCCCCCACCCCACCCAATTAACATTGACCATATTTGGTATTTTATATCACTTCAACATGTGAAATGCAGTGGTCTGACAACCATTAGCTGAAATAAGGTAGGTATGTTCCCCTCATATATCAACTGTCCAAAGTAATCTGACCTCAGCCTTCTCCAGTCTATGGTCCTTTCATGCGATTGTAGTGTGCGATTACACAGTGCCAGCCTGGGTGTTTGCCCCGTGCGCCTAGGTCGAGCTGCCAGGCTCACAAAGCACCTGTCTCCTCTTTGGAATACAACACACCAAGCTTTTTTGGGAAGGGGCGATGCGCACCGGGCCAGGAGATGGACTGACCCCCCCCCTCCCCCCCCCCCATCTCCATGTTTCAGGACAGTGGTGGAACTCCAGGGGAGGGGGGTGAAGGGTGAGACATGGAGCTGATGGGGTCGACGCTGACGGCCACCTACGCCCGGCCCAAATCCAGCAGCTTCCTGCCGGCCATTTCCACCATGGCGGCCAGCTACCGGAGCCACCAGCCCCAGTTCGCCCTGGCGCTGAACGCCAGCCTGCCCTGGAGGGCCAACGGCTACCACAAGACTGGCAGCGGCGCCATGCCCGCCCTGGGCACGCTGCAGCTGGCCTCCCCGGCCCTGGCGCGGGCCAAGACCATGTTTTTCCCGTCCAACAGGACGGCGCTGACCACCCGCTACACCCCGGACGACTGGCACAAGTCCAACCAGAGCCACTACCGGGATTCGGAGTCGTCCCGGAACAGCGCGGAGCGGCTGAGGCGGGAGACCGTCCGGCTGATCCAGGACAAGGATCAGCTGACCCGCCGCACGCAGGAGAACACCAGCAAGAACATCGGCGAGCGCGTCAGCGACATCACCTTCTGGAGGTCCGAGCTGGGCCACGAAATCGAGAACATGGTGGCGGAGATCGGTGCCCTGACCGAGGTCAAGAGGAGGCTGGAGAGGGCCCTGGCCGAGACCGAGGGACCCCTGCAGGTACTGCGTGTGTGTGTGTGTGTGTGTGCGTGTGTGTGTGTGTGTTTATGTGTGCGTCTGTGTGTGTGTGTGTATGCATGTGTGTGTGTGTGTGCGTGTGTGTGTATGCATGTGTGTGTGTGTGTATGTGTGCGTGCGTATGCATGTATGTGTGCGTTTGTTTGTGTGTGTGTATGCATGTGTGTGTGTGTGCGTGTGTGTATGCATGGTGTGTGTGTTTGTGCGTTGGTGGTGTGTGTTGTATGCTGTGTGTGTGTGTGTGTGTGTGTATGTGTGTGTGTGTGCTGTATGTGTGTGTGTGATGCATGTGTGTGTGTGTGTGTGATTTGTGTGTGTGCTGTTGTGTGTGTGTATGCGTATTCGTGTGGTGGTCGGCAGAGGGCATTACAATCAAAGCTTGGGCACTGGTCAGACACGGTGGTATCAGGGTAATATACAAATATACAGAGAGGATGAGGGTCCAGGATCCAGTCAGAGAGTCAGAGCTGGTGGCCATGCAAGGATCACTGTGGAGGAATTCAACAGAGATGGGTTTGGGTGGGGAGGCTTGGAGAGAAAAACTTTGGCAGTTCTGTTACATTCATGAATATGGGGTGTGTGTGTGTGTGTGTGTGTGCGTGCGTGCACAGCTGCATGTGTGTGTGTACAGTTTTGCTAATGCACTGATGGAATTTTGTTTTTTAAATCATATTTTATGTTGCAGCTGGGTTTGTACAGATCTGGTGGAGATGGATGGCTTTTTATTTTTTAATGTTCATAACTGTAGCACAATGTTCTATCATCCATTTGTTAAACAGATGTAGCAGGAGAAATTAAGAACAGTGCATATCACCACAATTTCTACAAATGTGAATTTTCAGCTGACAAATTTCTGTGTCCATATAAAGTGATTTTTGGAATGCAAAAAAAGAGAAAATAAATAAATAGTGGGCTGTTAAGGTGGTGCTGTCTTTGAAACAAAGACATCATGGCTGTCACACCATACTCTGCCAACCCTGTCAATCCCCCTTCACTTGTTGGGGGCAGTGTCCGCTGAAGGCTTTATTTAGGTCACGAGAGTTCTGCGATGGTAACCTGGCAACCCCTGTCAGTCAGATCGAGAGTGGTCAATTGTCTTACCCAGAGTGCCTTGGGGCACACAGTGTCAGGTTGATCAGACTGAAGATCTGGTGACTTGAAGGACTTAATGGGGAGGGATCAGGTGACAGAATGTCACACGCAGCCAGGAAACTGACACCTGTCCTAATAACTAATATTCAGATTTGTTACATAACTCACATCAGTGAAAGCTTGATAATATTCTTAATAAAAGAGACATAAGATTGATTTTAGGCTTTTTAATGAAGATTTTCACTGTGACAGGCGGGTTTTATATTAAGTAGACAACACACTTTGAGATAGAATCTATTATTATTATTATTGTTTTTGTTGTTGTATTTGCTTTTTTACATTTTCCACATTCAGAACAAGGAAAACAGCAGAAGTGGGTCAAACAAAGCAAATAACAAAAAACTAAACTCAAGCCAAAAAAAAAACAAAGAACGAATGGGAGAGCCGGGTTTATGCGATAATAATTTGTGTGGATGAGGGACTAGCATTGAGTATCGACTCCCTCGCTCATTGACAGGTCTCTCAGGAGTGCCTGTATCACAGAGAGAAGAGGATGTCCATCGATCTGGTGCATGACGACGTGGAAAAGGATCTCCTGAAGGTGAGTCGCACGCGTTGAGCTTCAATAAAAGCGTGAAGGCGAAACGTGGCGGTTTTGCAGTCTGGAGTTTGGACCCCTTCGCCAACTGCCATTATGTGGTTTCCCCAGGAAGTCGAGGTCATCAAATCGTGTCAGGAGAGGATGAGGAGGCATTTGGACAAAGCCATCGCTCAGCTTGCGTGAGTCCGAGCCGGCATGAAGTAGCATGACCTCTATCGCCTGACATGTATGATGTGTACAAAATTTCTAGAACAGGGGTGTCCATCCAGTCTTATCTGAACAGAGCTAATGTGGGTGCAGGTTCTTGTTTTATCTCCTCACTAGATAGCTCATTCTACTTATCAAGGTCTAGACTGAAGACTGTGCTTAGTTATTTAGTTGAATGTGTGTCGTCATGCTGGGCTAAAACAATAAGCTGCACCCGCACTGGCTCTTTTCAGATCAGATTTGAAACCCCAGCTCTGGAATGTTCTAGAAATTAACAAGCCTTGCAACACCACCACTTATGGCTATTTTGAGACAGTTTGGCTGGCTCTGGCCTTTCATTTTTTCCTTTAAAAAAAAAAATGAAATCATGCCAGGCACTGAAATGTGACTGGAATTATGACCTAAAATTATGCTGGTTAAGCATGTGTGCTAGTTAAGCGCGTGTGCTAGTTAATCAGTTGCTAGTTAGGTGTGGTAGTTAGGTGGGTCTAGTTAAGCGGAGTGGTAGTTAGTTGTGCTAGTTAAGCATGAGTGGTAGTTAGCGGTGTGCTAGTTAAGGGAGTGGTAGTTGCTTGTGTGCTAGTTACATGAGTGGTAGTTAGGTTGTGTAGTTAGGGAGTGGTAGTTGCTTGTGTGCTAGTTAGCATGAGTGGTAGTTAAGCGTGTGTGCTAGTTAAGCGGAGTGGTAGTTAGCTTGTGAGTTAAGCATGAGTGGTAGTTAAGCTTGCCCCCAGTGCGAGGGTAGTTAAGTTTGTGTGCAGTTAGCATTGAGTTTTAGTTAGCTTTGTAGTAAGTGGGAGTGTAGTTAAGTTGTGTGCTAGTTAAGCATGAGTGGTAGTTAAGCGTGTGTGCTAGTTAAGCGGGAGTGGTAGTTAAGCTTGTGTGCTAGTTAAGCATGAGTGGTAGTTAAGCGTGTGTGCTAGTTAAGCGGGAGTGGTAGTTAAGCTTGTGTGCTAGTTAAGCATGAGTGGTAGTTAAGCGTGTGTGCTAGTTAAGCGGGAGTGGTAGTTAAGCGTGTGTGCTAGTTAAGCATGAGTGGTAGTTAAGCGTGTGTGCTAGTTAAGTGGGAGTGGTAGTTAAGCTTGTGTGCTAGTTAAGCATGGTGTAGTTAAGGGTGGCTAGTTAAGCGGTGTGTAGTTAGTGCTGTGCTAGTTAAGCGGAGTGCTAGTTAAGCGTGTGTGCTAGTTAAGCGCGTGTGTTAGTTAAGCGTGTGTGCTAGTTAAGCGTGTGTGTTAGTTAAGCGCGTGTGCTAGTTAAGCGGGAGTGCGTTGCGGTAGTTAAGCGTGAGTGGTAGTTAAGCGTGAGTGGTAGTTAAGCATGAGTGGTAGTTAAGCTTGTGTGCCCGTCTCTCTCTGTTTGGACTTCGTCAGGTCAAACAGGGCGGCGCAGCACGAGCTGGAGAAGGACGCCAGCGACAAGGTGAGCGCCTACCGCATCGACGACCGGTGCCACCAGCTCCGGAATCAGTCGGACGGGATCAGTTTCCACCGGGGGATCGATCGGCTGGACCCCTCGTGAGTCCTCGGCCCGTGACCCTTCTACTGAGCCGTTGGACCGTTGGAATGGTCTTTCAATTTACCATTCCAGCTGGCGTTCAATCACTCGCTTGTTTCTCACGCTAATGGCTAATTTATTATAGCTTGCCTAAATTAAAACAAACAACAGTCAATTAGCCCACAGTTTAGATTGCTCTTAGTTTGTGTCCTAAATCAGTTGGCATTGCTTATTAACAAATACTGAAGCGGTACCACCACAATAATCCATAAATTATGGCCTCATGGTTCAGATACATAGTTTTTAAAAAATTTTTATCGCGACTCCCCGTCGCTTGTCCCGCTGTGTGTGTACAGGCTCTCTCTTCCCGAGTCGTGGTGCAGATTCACGGACGGCAACATCCTGCACTCCCAGAGCGAGCGCGCCAACTCCCACAAGCTCCGCGACGAGATCGAGATCCTCCTCAACGCCACCTCCAACGAGATGTGGAACCAGTTCAACGCCGTCAACGTGGCCTTCGCCAACCGCATGTCCGAGACCGCCGACGCCAAGAACAGCCTGCAGACCCACCTGGCTAAGGTGGGCGGGGGGCGTGGGCGTGGGCAGGGGGCGGGGCTGGGGAGCAGGGGCAGGGGGCGGGGCCACGGAGCGGGGAGCAGGGGCGTGGGCAAAGGCACGGGGCGGGCCTGAGGAGCAGGGGCAGGGGATGGGGACACAGAGCGGGGAGCAGGGGCAGGGACGTGGGGGTCAGGAACTCTGTCTCTAGATCCCACTCTCATTGTTACCTCAGCTCAGAAGACAACATTTTTGACATCCGTCTATTATTTTCATTCGAGTCACATATGCGGCATATGGAACACAAACCCCAGTTTGAAGGGAGGCCCAAATGCAGCGCTGTCCAAATTCACGGGATCGAGTGAAGCACAAGATTGAGTTGGAATTCGACCAATGCGAAAATCGTTGAACTAATGATTTTCTGTGATAAGTACAAAAAAAAGATGCCTGCACCAAGTTTAAACCGCTAATGCCGTTGGGCTTGTGATGTATTATTAATGGTTATGTCAACATGTCGTTTGACCGCGGGCCCAGACTGTCCCTCTCCTCTGAAGGGAAGGGGGTGCCGTTTCCCCCTAAAGAATGCGAGAGCCCACGGCCCCGGGGACTCTCCAGGGCTCCGTGCTGTGGGATACGGCGCAGTCTTCATCTGCTTTCCCGCTTTTCATTTTAACGAGGAATGAGAAAACGCGCCAAGGGAGAGACCTTTGCAACCGCGGCGGTTTTATCCCGAGCGGCGGGGGAAACGCAAACAGGGCCTCGGGTTCGAGCCTTCGGGAACTATTTTCCGAGGTTATCGGGCAGCCTTGAGCGGCAGTGTGGGAAAACGTCCGCGGGCTTCCTTCAGCCGCTCGTCTGGGAAGCAGGCTGACGAGGTTCGGGCGGGGACAGGCTCTCAGGAATGTGTGAGCTCGCAAGCTGCCGTTCACCCTCTGACGCCGGCTTTTTCGGATCTGGGAGCATCTGCAACGCCACACCCCGAGTCTGGAGGGCCCTTGGGTGAATGAAAGCCCTCCTACTCTTCCTCCTACTCCTCCTCCTCCTCCTCGGTCGTAACTCCATAAAGTGAAAGGCGTGCAACACCGCCAAACTGAAACAGCCTGACCATTTTGTGAGAAGTGGGCAGAAATGTAGGCGGTCTTTCCTTACCCTGAACTTGAGGGGGTGAGGGGAAGACCGGGCCCTTGGGTACGTGGGTAATTGGACGCCGCGGTTTTGAGGCGACTCCCGTCTCCCCCTCCCCGTTGTTTACGCGTGGCGGCCCGCGCTCGGTAACCGCCCCGCCATCGGGGCGTGAGGCGCAGTCGCTGGGGCGGAGTGAGGTGACCTCACGCTCGTGTGAGGGGGGAAGACCAGAGTTAAGCTGTCTCGTGCCGCATTGAATTCGTGTGTTGCGCTGACGTTTTTTTCCCCCGGTCTCCAGGACGACGGTAGTAGTTTGCATTGTTCGCATTCGCTGACACGCCAGTAGAGCTTTTTGTGGACTCGTTACTGGAGTTAGTTTCATGGGTTCTTGGGTTCACCAGCAGCGTCTGTGCTGACATGCGGTATCAGTGCCCTAGAATCATTTTTTAATGGTTGTCAAAAATGTTATTTGAAATATAAAGGTTGGATAGCTGGTATAAACATACCCTGTGTAATGAATAATTAGTTCATATTTGTTCATATACAAACATGTGCAGGCCCCATGGGAGGTTAAAGCCTCCATAAGACCAACCCACAGCCAAATTGTTTTCTGTTTTTTAGCTGAAGTATTGATATTGGCTTAAGCATATCTTTATTAGGGGACTTTTTATTTCTTTGCTTGTTTTTTTATAAGGCTGTGTTTACAAAGGGCTGTGATGCCTACACAGACCACCCAACATGGATGTAAATACCAATACTGAAATTAACACTGACAGTCTGAACTTTAACCTCATATTCATTGTTTTATTTAAAATCTAATGTGTTGGGAGTACAGAGCCAAAACAACAAAACGTTTATCACTCTCCCAGTACTTCAGCATTTTTGATCATTTGAAAAATTATTAAATATGAAAATGTATTTTAAAATCTGAAATACCGGTGATGCAATTAAAAAAAAACATTTAAAGTTGAGAGCACGCCTTGCAGCCAGTTAGACGGAATTACACAGTTACGCCTCAGCCAAAAATACACTTTAAGCAGTCGTGACCTTGTAGTGTCCAACACCCAACCCCCGCTCCCCCCCACCCCCCCACCCCAATCTCATCCATCCAAACCCCTCCTTCTGCCCTGACCTCACTCCTCAGACCCTCCAGGAGATCTTCCAGACCGAGATGCTCATCGAGAGCCTGAAGAAGGCCATCCGGGACAAGGAGAACCCGCTCAAGGTGGCCCAGACCCGGCTGGACGAGAGAACCCGCAGGCCCAACATGGAGCTCTGTCGCGACAACCCCCACCACAGGTAGAGCCCCGTCAGGACCCCCGCAGGGCGTCCTTAAGAGTGCCCGAAAACACGCAATGCCCATATCCCTGAGGTGTGTGAAGCACACGCTCGCTGAATATTGACTGTGCATTTCTCAACAATTAACCGCTGGAACCTTTGTACTACACTGCCCGGGTGTAGCATATAATCGGTAAGTAGTTGGTCTTGCAGCCTAAAGGTCGCAGGCTCGATTCCCCAGTAGGACACTGCCATTGTACCCTTGAGCAAGGTACTTAACCTGCATTGATTGCTTCAGTATATATCCAGCTGTATAAATGGATACAATGTAAATGTAAAAGTTGTAAAAAGTTGTTAGCAGTTCTGGATAAGAGTGTCTGCTAAATGCCTGTAATGTAATGGAAACTTGTTTGTGCGTTAGCTTCTTAAGGACGGAGTGGCTCTCCCTCCTGGAGCTTAGCTGATGCCAAGCTAGATAAAGCTGGGAAGCGCTGCAGTGATCTTGCACGGTAGATGTTGTACGCAGAAGTGACGTTAGCGTCGTGACACGATCGCTGTGACGTTACGGCATCGTTGCGTGCAGGCTGCTGGCTCGGGACACGCAGTGACCTTCCTCTTAGGTGATCTCTGTGGGTGGTTTGGTTTGTCAGACAGTTCACTGGATGGTTTACACACACGTGACATAACGAGGGTCATTTAGAGCCGTGGCTCAACCTGCACCGGCCTAGTGGGTGGTCTGGCAGATGTGGCTTCCACTCTTGCATCCTGCGGTTGTCTTACTGTGTGTGTGTGTGTGTGTGTGTGTGTGCTTGTGTGTTTATGTGTGTGTGTGTGTGTGCGTGTGCGTGCTTGTGTGTTTGTGTGTGCCTGTGTGTGTGTGTGCGTGTGTGTGTGAGTGTGTTCGTGCGTGTGTGTGTGTGTGTGCTTGTACGTGTGTGTGTGTGTTTGTGCGTGTGTGTGTGTGTGCTTGTGCGTGTGTGTGTGAGTGTGTTCGTGCGTGTGTGTGTGTGTGTGTGCTTGTGCGTGTGTGTGTGTGTTTGTGCGTGTGTGCGTGCGTGCGTGTGTGTGTGTGTACAGGCTGGTGGGGGAGGTCAGGGAGATTGAGGACACCATACAGAAGCTGAGGGAGAGACTGGCGGAGGCGGAGACTGCCCTGCAGATGCTGGTGAAGACCAAGGTGACCCTGGAGCACGACCTGTCCGTCAAGGCCAACTCCCTCTTCCTGGACCAGGAGAAGTGCATGGGCATGAGGAGGACCTTTCCCAGCACCCCCCGTCTGGTGGGGTACACATAGAGGAGGGGCCATGCTGGGAGGGGGGAGGCAGGGGTGATACGGGGTCAGGCATGCATACACTACACCAGGCGTAATGTATTGGAACCTAATATAGGGTTCAGGACACAGACATGGAGTAACTCAGGAGGCCCTAGTACAGGATAGGGTACACATACACCTGGAGTAATTTATGGGAGCCTTATGCTGGGTTGGGTACATATATACCTGGGGTAACTTATGAGAACCTTATTCAGGGTTGGATACACAGGCTTGGAGTAACTTATGAGGACCGAATACTGGGTTGGGTACACATATAACTGGAGTAATTTATGGGAGGCTTATACAGCGTTGGGTACACATACCCCTGGAGTAACTTATGAGGACCTAATGCTGGGTTGGATACACATATAACTGGAGTAAGTTATGGGAGTCTTATACAGGATTAGATGCACTAACCTGGTGTAACTTATGGCATGGGCATGTAATAAAAGATGGAGCATCGGATGAGTGATTGGAGAGAGTTAATACAGCACGAGGCACTCATAGCTCTGGGGCAACTAATGAAGCTGGACACACACAGACCCGGTGAAACACAACTTGCACAAAGCGGGGTGTATGAAGAGAAATCCACGGTAGCCTTGCACAAGCTGGGATACACATAGATCTTGGGTATTGCATGTTAGATTAGTGTAAAGCTTTGGTTACACACAGAGTAGATCTGTAGAAGTGCACTGCAGTCTATTTCAGAGTGTGGACACGCATTTCCACACTGGAGTAGAGTATGGGTGTCTAATATTGGGTACGCACCTTTAGCAACACATGGTAGTCTGTTACAAGAGAGAGATTTTCCTGGAGTTACACATGGAGACTAATAAAGTGTTGAGTGCAAGCAGAATTGGAGTAGTTCTTAGTAACTGAATATAGGGTGGGGCACGCATGTTGTTTCTGCAAAAATGTTCCCCACCCCTAATCTCAAAACCCTTCCCCGTCAATAAAACCATTAAAGGACAGTGATTTTACAGACGTTCTTCTTCTTTAGTAGCTCTTAAAACCACACATATGAAAAGAGCAATCACAATTTTTCTCAGTGACGATGTTATTTTCCATATAAAGGTTTTTTTTTATGAACAATTATGCGTGTAGTTTGAATACGAGAAATAGGTGCCATCTTCAAATGGCTAGATGTACAGGACAGTTGAGGAAAGGATTAGATATGTGGTTGTGACAGGTAGGTGCTGGTTAAGCCAATAGTCTGATTGACCTCACCTCATGGAGTCAAATGACCTTTGATCTGTGACTCCAAGTGGGAGTCACCAAAAGCAAGCAACTCTTCTTATCTGAAATATTTTGCACAATTACTGTTTTCCATTGTAAATTTGCCAGTAATTTCTTTTTAAAACGAATGTTCTCTATTATAACATTTTAAAAATATATATTTGTCTACTTTGCGTGATAAAAGCATCCTGGCTTTTGCCTATCATATTTTTAAATATTTGTTATTTTTTCCAAGTAAAAAATGACAGAAAGAGATCAGGAAATCTCTGCGGAGGGAAAGACACACATCGTGGCGCAATCTGATTTCTCAAGAACTTTAGAGACATCCATAGAATGTTATCAAGACCGAGACACATTCTTGAGTGAAACATTAAGCAGGGGTTGAAGATTACACTGCATAGCTTGCATAGCTTTATATATATATATATACCAGTGTGTGAGTGAGTGTGAGTGTGTGTGTGTGTGCGCGTGTGTGTGTGTGTGTATGTGTAAGTTGCTGATGGACGTAATGCTGTATTGCTGACGCCCTCCGATTATCCACCTCAGCATGTACCGGCTGCCTGTTGATGTGTAATTAATGCCGATGTGACACTTGTTTACTCTGCTGACACAGGGGCACACAACACCTGAACCATCGGTTTGTGTTTGCTCCCGTCAGGACCGGGCTACCGGGGGGGGACGTGTGCGCTCTCAGAACAAACACAAACATTTGTTCTGAGAGCGCACACGTCCCCTGGGGCTGACTGCAGGCTTCCAGCCTGTCCTCACAAAGCAAGAAAATTCTGACCACTTAAGACACACACACACACACACCATGAACACCTCAGGACCGTCACTTTCTGACAACTGTCGCAATTGTGTGTCAAATTAGAGCTTGAAAGGAACTCCTATGCGCTCCTATGTAAATTGTGAGTCATTGTGCGAAAGGTAATCAGGGGAAAGTCTGGGCAACTTGGTGATATTTTTCTCGTCAGATCTAGAGACGTTTGCGGAGACCTTGGCAAACAATCACAGATTTTTTTTTTCTTCTGTGTTTTATATGTAAAATCAAAGTGTCTGCCGGTTATGAAAATGCAGAAAATAAGGAACAGTACGCCTTTCTCTGAACAAAAACAGAGACTTTGGGAAGACAATCTACTAAGCTTTTTAGTTTGAAAAGCCAGCATCTCTGTTCAGGGACATGGTCTTATCACATGTCCCGAGCACGCTTTTGAACACACACACACACACCCACACACGCACACACACACTTGCTGCCTGGCTCTTGTGCACACAGCTCTCACAGAGCTGGAATTGCCCTTCCGGATTCGAGGCCACAGCCAGGGAGTAACCACACTGAGTCACTCTGAGCAGGCCTCTGACTTGATACGAATGAAATGCACAACAAACGCGAGTGACTAAGCGGATGTGATGTCACTGGCACTTCCTTCCACGTGCGCGCGTTCCCCGGGCGTGCTGAGAGACTCTGATTGGGCGGTGGGTATGGACGGCGTTCTGGTCAGTTTTAATGTCTGGGTCCCCATAAGCCTGGATCGACAGTGTGGTGTGTGTGTGTTGGCTTTTAGAAGTCAACACACACAAGTCCCTTAAACAGTTCACTGTTCAGTGAAAAACAGCTTTTATTCATAATCATTATGCTTGTGTTCTGTATATACACAGGATTTATACTCCGTGAAATTTTAATTTGAAATTGCCCAAATAGGGTAAACTGTGCGTCCTATGATGTATGCATGATATGAAAAGCCAGAGAGTTCTAGGAAATGTTTACATTACAAAGCGTTTCCATAGTAATGCGCAAGACGTCCCAAAAATGCGTAACGTGAGCCAGGACGCCACTTAAAGTTATGTCAAACAATATTTACTACAAAAAAATCTGCCGCCCAATTCATAGCCTTACATGCCGATTATTATAGTTATTACCACAGGATCATTATTTCACTTGCCCAGATATGAACATCATTTGCTGCAATCAGCTATTCCTTTTTACAATTTAAAATGACTAAATACAGAAACAAAGTTATATTTTTCATTGTAGTTTCACTTTTGCCAAAGGCGTTTTCAGTCTTGTGATTGATTAAATGTCAGGCTGCTGATATGTGAAATACAGGAGCTGAATGTTAATTGAATGGCTAGTGATTTTAGCTTAGCTCCCTCCCTGTGGGTGAATGAGGGCTTACTGAGATGCTGAAAAGTGCTGACTGGACACCATGGTAAAGTTTCTCTCGCTGTCTGAGAGGGGGCAGGTCGATTTTCGGAGGCGTTCATCCAGTGACCGCGTGACCCCGGCTGGTGAACAGCAGGGGTCGTCCTACTGAATTCCTCTCCCCTGACTAAGGTGCTTTCATTTGCCCGCGCATTTCCATGGAAACGCTCATAATGACACATCGGGCAAACACAAGGGTTTGACAAGTGTCACCTTAAAATACCATATCGGAAAAAAAAAGAAAGAAAAACATCTCCAGAACTGAGAACATGAAAGAGGCGCCACTTCCTCTACTCGGTGATTGACGTCACCATGGAAACGTCGCTGAGAACATCTCTGGAATTACCCTACTCACAGACAACACATAGAAGTGCAGGGTAGGTCAGGGCTCTCTTTCTGCCCATTTGTCAATAAATCATTTATGGGCTATGTATTTCTGCATGATTTATTTGGCCTTATCTTCAGAGCAAAAAGGAGGTGCTGGAATCGGTTGGGTCACGGCCGTAGGAAACGCCGTAAAGATCGGATCTGAGCTACCTAAAAGCCTCCGCACCCATGCCTTTGAATTTTTATGGACCTTTGATGGGTGGCTATGGCTTCTGATTGGTGCGTTCTGAATCGCGGCACAGGAAGTACCTATATTCAATCAACAGCCACGTAGCCTTTTATCAGAAGACACACAACTCAATTTGGGCCCCTTCCCCCCCCCCTCCACCACCCACCCAAAACTACATCCCTCCTGGCCTCTAGTTCACCTGAGGAGTGACAGTCTTGCCCAACGCAGCAGCTATTGACATGGCTGACTGTGGAAGGCAAAGTGCAGGACGACGTCACGCACCCTTTGCTTAAGAGGGAAGGGGCAGATAATCCCCTTCAAACTGAACTCATGCGTTCCCGCCCCATCCCCACCCTGGACCTGGGAAAGTAGTTTTGTGGTAGTTTTCTAGATAATCATTTGCATGTTTGTATAATGTGACTCCCCTTCTGCCCCTACAAAAGGTAAAGAACAAGATTTCATTGCACTGGTTTTTAACTGTCAGTTGCTGGTTTTGTATGAAATAACTTTTAGGTAAAGCCTGGCGAAACTGCCACTTGTCTGCATTTTTTTTGTTATATTGTTTTTATTTTTCATTTAACTCAATGTGCATTCAAATTGTCTTAACTCTACAACTAATAAAGTTTAAACCTTGGTTTAAAACCATAATGCTTGCTGATAAATGGAAAATAGAAATTGTTTTTTTTTTTTTTCGCTGTTCCTGAGTTTTTCGGGAATACGTGGTGTATGCACAACGGTGATGTGATGTGTGGCCTTGTTTTTGCAGCTCCGTCCTCCCCCAGCTGTTCCTGGATGTTGAGCACATGTCACAGCCGCTTTCATTCCTGCCCCTCCCCCTAATCCCCCCTCCCTCTATTTCACGTCCAAAAATGTGACGTCTTCCAGGAATTCCTCGCCAACGACCGAGCTCTGGCGGTCTCGTGCGTGATTCTGGTCTTAAGCTGCCCTTGAATCCCGTCCAAATAAAAGAGAGTGTGGAACACAATCCCGAGGCTGCGCTGCAGGGTTTACCCATAATCCATTGAGAAAATCTGCTCCCTGCCTCTGTGTTTATGTAAGAAATTACATACATTGCTGATGGACAGAGAAAATGAAGGC
Source organism: Anguilla rostrata (assembly GCF_018555375.3). NCBI lineage: Eukaryota > Metazoa > Chordata > Actinopteri > Anguilliformes > Anguillidae > Anguilla > Anguilla rostrata. Next base: position 59,935,464 of record NC_057934.1, read on the forward strand.
TGGGTCAGTTCTGTACTCCGGGGTGGGTGGGGCTTTTTAAAGATAAAGTAGTTTCTGCTGTGAGAGAACTCTGTATGCGAGCGAGTGTGTGCTTGCACGCGTGTATGCATGCGTGCGTGTGTATGTGTGTGTGTGTGTGTGTGTGCACACGCATGTGTGTTTGTGTGTTCACTTACATCTGTGTGCATGCATTGTGCGTGCACGTATGTGTGTGTGCACAAGTGCGCGGTGTATGTTTGTGTATGTGTATGTGTGTGTGCGTGTGTTAGGACACGGAAAAAAGCAGGTATCGGTTCAAAGCCACCCTGCCTGAGACACGATGTGCTACACGCTTGCTCTCTAAATAGTGCTGCACACAACTGAGACCTTCAGAAACTAGCAGAGAGGGAGGGTCCTCCCTGGACTTGTCACCCCCGCCCAACCCCCTGACTGCAGGGCCTAAAAGAGCGTAGCCTTAAAGGGACAGACGCCCCCATTGTTTTGTTTTGATAATGGTTTGGATAAAAAAGGAACCCAGGTCGTCTCTCATCGCCTGCTAATCAGACTCACTGAACTGAGGCTTCTCTTTCTCCGTCTCTCTCGTTCTCTTTCTCCTCCTGCCTGCCTTTCGCTGTCTATCTCTTGCGAGTCACTCCGGATAAGAGCGTCTGTTAAACACCAAACTGTAACTCTCATTCTCTATCTCTCCCTCTCACACTCTGTTTCTATCTTTTTTCATCTCTCTCTGTCTCTCTATCTTTCTTTTTCCCTCTCCTCACCTCCCTCACTCTCTCTCTCATTCTCTTTCTCTCTCTGTACGTAAACACAAAATCCGGAAGCGGGGAGGCCCAAAACCTCATTGGGGACGCGAAAGGCCCCTCCCTCATCCAGTGCCCGGGACGGGAATAGCACTGGGAATGCACTCTGGATTGGGTCTCGCAGTCCTCCCATATTGACAGCTTATTTTTGCCATTGGACGTCATCATAGACCGGGACGGAATTTGGCTTTGATTTTTCAGACGCACCCAGAGGGAGACCACCAGCTTGGGACCTTTGGTTTTTTGGAGGGGTACAGTATGTTACCCGGGACCTCTCTACCTCTCCTTAATCCCTGTGTACTCTCCGCACAGCATCACAGCACCACAAAAAGGAAGGGGATGGGAGAGTGAGGATTTGTCAACCCCACGATGGGTGGAGCTAAAATGACCTGTCAATCATGCTCTTGCCTCAATGACCGTTTGAGTTCTCTTTCTGCACCAAAGCACAGTGATTGGTTCAAATCGGTCAGTGACTGACATCACGTTGCTCTTCCCATTTTTAGTTTAAAGAATCTTCCCATCACTACAAAAAAACAAAGGAGTACATACAACGTGATCTTATTTTATGCCAATGCTGTTACCCTTTTCCGTCAGGCGCTGACACCAAGGAGAGAACACTGCCTGGCATTATGTAAACTTCCCTTAAACTCTCTTCCCACAGCGTGGTGCTTGATTAATGTACAAAAGCAAATTATTCCAGCGCTCTTTACTGTCCAGACTACTATCAGTCACAGTAATGACCATGTCTAAGAGGCGCTTGTTAGGAAAATCATTTTTTTTTAAACTCCCACAGAAGAGAGAGGGACTGTGGGCTGGGGAAGGAGATTTATGAGGCCTTTCTAAGAGACACTGTCTGAAGCTGCTAACTGAGCAGCAGGGCTGGATGTGTAATCAAACCGTATATGTCAGAGTGAGGTCACAAGGATGATGGACCTGCTGAGGATGGAGGAGGAAATTATGCTGATGATGATGATGATCAAAAAGACAAGATGATAGCAGGTGCCAATCACGATGATGTGATGGTGGTTATTGTGAGGATGAAAATGATAATCACTAGGAGGATGATGATGTTAATGATGACGCAGATGATGGTAATAATAATAATAATAATAATAATAATAATAATAATAATAGTAATAATATAATACTAGTAGGAGTAGTAGAAGTAGTAGTAGTACATGTATAAAATAAGCATATTTACAAATATATATAAATATTTAGAATAATCATCATAATATTTTGCCTTTTTAATTTCAGTTTCAGTTTATAATGAGGAAAAATAGTTTGTCGTACTACAGCTTGATAGTTAATTATAGTCTGAACTGAGATGATGCCTTTGCCCTGCGAGCCCCTAACAGCACAGAGAGGATGTCTGAGCGCGGGCGATAAGACAGCCGTCCCCCGCTCCCCCATATTCCCGTCATAACGGTCTCGCGGAATCATCCGCGCGCGCTGCTGTCTTTAAATGCGGTTTCCCCATTCGTGGAGATGCTGCTCTGTTCGCGGCGTCTCGCGGTAGCTGTCAACCTACCGTGACTAAAGCATTAGACGGCAGCAAAAAAAAAAAAAAAACGAAATAAATTCTCTTATGCTGAGTCACTGCTGGATAAACGCAGGAATTTCGCAGCGTCTCCGAGAACCGGAACATCAAACAGAAGATGGACTGCGACGCCCAAGGTCGCCGTGTGATGGAATCAGTGCTGTCCCCTCAGGTCGGTGACCACGGACGGCTGAGTTTTACGGAGGGACTGGGGAAGGGTGGAGGCACGAGATGGTCATCTGACTCCTTCCTGCTGATTCATATCGTGGGATGATTCGAGAATTTTTTTTTATTCTGCATTTTTCTCATTCATTTAAGAAACGGTCTCCTGGGAAACAGCAGGAAATACAGTACTAGCAAAAATAAATAAATAAATAAATAATGGAGTGGAAAGAGAAGCAGATAGACGTTCTTTAAATTGATCAGCTCATATGACAAAATGCCTGTGGTCTTGCTTGGCATCAATTGTAAAGCGCTTTGGATAAAAGCGCTATATAAATGCAGTCCATTTACCATTTACCATATATTACATTATCTAAATTATCAGATGCCTATATTCAGAATAACTCATATAATCACATTCATATAATTTCATCCTCCAAGCAGATAGTCAGTTGTTTGCAAAAAAAAAAAAAAAAAACCACTAATTACCTTGGGATACATCAGCGTTGTCCCGAACAGGACTGAAAATGGTGATCATACAAAACAAGTGCCCTCCCCACTCAACTTTATTGTCACCTCAAATGCAAGTAATCTATGTGTGCATGCATAACCCCTTGACCCAGCTCGGATGTTACAACTAAACTGAAAAAAAAAACTGCTTAACTTTTGAAACTTCCTTTCTATGTGGCAAAGGTTAAACAGAGATATGTCTGAACTGTTTCAGGTCTGTGCACACACGAGCACACACACACACAGGCAGGCATGCACGCACAGGCACATACACGCTCACACACGCACACACACGCATATATACGCACACGCACACACACATACACACACAAGCACACACACATGCACACACACGCACGTGCACACACACACACACACGTAATCACACTCACACATGCACACGCGCACACACACACACATACACAAACACACATGTACACACACACACGCACATACACATGCACACACACATGAACACACAAACACACAAACACACACACACACGAACACACACACACAAGCACATGAACACATAAACACACACACACAAGCACACCACACACACAAGCACACACACACACAAACACACACACACACACACACACACACACACACACACCCCTTGTCCTGGCTCTTCCAGTGCGATGGGTAGCAGTGCTTATTAGCCCAGATAACTGCCCACTCTCCATACAGCATGTCTCTGATAATGCTTCCGTTTCTGCCTCCATCAGCAGCCTTCACGCTTCAGCACACTTTGATATTCAACTCGAGGGTAGCTCACAGACGTCATGCAGACAACACCCCACCACTAAAGGCTAAACCTGCCACTGAGCCTACGAGTTCGCTGGTTTTGCAGGGATATTTGAAATGCCCGAGTTGACACTGAAACATTTGCGATGATAAGTGGAGACCAGCTGGGGCTGGCCGGAAAAGGTGGGTAACGCAGGCCAGTGTTCCACTCCATGTCACCACAGAGGTCGCCGTGGCGACCAATCCGCCCGCACTGGATGAAGTACCACTTTAACGGTCATTTTTCAAATAGGCGGCGCTCATGACAGTCAATGGCAAGTTTTGCTTTGATGAGACAAAACTTTCTGATAACTTTCTTCCCTCTGATGTGGGGACACAGGTTAAGCATTACTGGAAGCCACAATAAGCACTTTCTGAGCTTGCACACGAGCATGAATGGATTTCCCAGTCATTTTATGAATTGTATGTATCATAGATGTGCTCTATATTTCAGTAGGCATGAATATCTGAACTAACAATCTCAAGCAACACCTTTTTACTTCAATAATTGACCATGGTCATTTGGGTAACATTAATGCATAAGGGTTAGGGACCTGGGCTTGTTCCCCTAAAGGTTGCAGGCTCAATTCCCTGGTACAATATTGCTGTTGTACCCTTGAGTGAGGTATTTTACCTGGAGGCACTATATATCCAGCTTTATAAGTGGATACTGTGTAAAAAAAAATGCAAAAGCTATGCAAGGCACCAGATGAGAGTGTCTACTAAATGCATGTAATTCAGAAAAAGCAGCCACAGTGAAGAACGATGTACAGCATAGCAGCAGATATGACACAGAGGGGACTCTATGGCTGTACTGTCACCATGGAGACACTATAAGGATTCCATGAAATCACACAGGAAGTCCTGACTTTTGTCACAAGACAATGAGACAACGTTATGACTAAACAAACCATGTCATGCAGCGCCGGTCAAACACTAAAACGATCACATCCTGACTTTATCGGGGGATGTGATGTCTGCGGTTTCCTAATAAAAACTATAAAATTATGTTGTGAAATGTTTAGATTAGAAGAAATAACTACACTCCAGACACGTTATGATATTAGCAAATATTCCATAAATGTTTTATTTTTTTTAATTAAGAAATAATTCTTTTTTTAACTTTAAAATTGAACTTGTCATTATTACAGGTTGTACACAGATAAATAAACTTGTGCATGCAGGTCGTATGTGTGTTTGTGTGCATGCGAGTGTGTGCAAGCGTGCATGCTTGTGTGTGCGTTTTATTTGATTGCTGATCACCACAGGTCTAAAATGCCATTCATGATACTAAGAGCACAGTACAGGCTTCTTTTTCTGGCCTGTACCACGCTTGCAGGTGCAGAACGCTATTTATTTTCACACAGGAAATACCAAAAATCGAAACTAACCTCATCTTTGATTCCACGGCAGAAGGGAAATCATGTTGCTGGTAAACATATTGTTTCTGTTCCTCTTTAAAATTAACCTTTCTAATCATTTCAAATGTTTAAAATGACACCATATGTGGGTTTTGTGTTTCACTGCGCAATTTCGACTGTGGTCATTACTAAATCAATACTCTTCCAATTTTTCCACATTTAAGTGTAAACATTGTGAAATAGCTACATGAATACTTCATGGAAATGTTTAGAAAAATGACATCGGCAATCATAAAATAGAAATATTCAAACCATAAATTCATCGTATTGCAGCAGCAGATGTTTTTTTTTTTGTTTTTTCAAATTAAATTTTGCTTTGGTGTTATAATTTACACAATGTTATTAAAAAAAATGTTAGAAAGATGGAGCTTTGCTTTATGTCATTGAATTAGTTGGGTGAGGGTGACTGCGCACGCACTTGAACATAACAGCTTGTAAGCTTGGAGGCTGTGTTAAAAAATTAAAAAATGATTGATCACCAAACTTCCAAAGCAAATTCAATGAGCTCATTCGTGGGGATTGTGTCTATAGCTGTAATAACCACTGCAAATAGAAATGTCCAGATTTCACAATCCATGGAAAGCCAGCGGCATGAGATGTGATTGATGGGGGTGGGTGAGGCGGGCATGACAAATCAGCAGCACATTAACTCACTGCGGGCTGATGGGAGACAGACGCTACTGTTCCCCCTTAACAGTTAGCGACTCCCACGCAACGCTAATAAGAAACAAAGATAAATCCACGTTATTAGGGGTGCGCAGGGGTCAGCAAAGGGGGGTGGTGGGGAAAGAGGGGGTACCGATCATTACCCGCCCGTGCGCCAAACCTTTCGGGCACACGGGGCCTGTTTTACTAAAACCTTTAGCACACGCGAAACCAACAACACGACCAACGATCTGTGCAAAAACAAACAAACACCGCGACCAATCACTGGTAATGTTATTTAATTCTGCGTATGCTGGAAGGTTTCTGTGCATGCTAAAGGTCTCAGTAAAGCAGGCCCACAGTGCTGTCCACCCCCACCCCCACCCCCCGCCCTCTCCCCGAGTTTCTGACGGGCAGGGATAAATCACATGACATTGAGGACCGCGGGGTAACGCACAGGCTGCGGCTCGGGTGGCATTCTCAGACCGCGCCCCCAGCTGGCCCCGCCCCTGCGCCCCCATAATGCAGATGGGAGTATATTTAACACTGCGGTGCTGGAGGAATGCCCCCCGATCCCCCCCCCCTTCCCCCCTGGCGAGCCTTTCACAAACATGGGCATGTACGGGACAGCCATGGCCACCGGCGCTCCAAATTCAACGAGGCACCCCTGAGCCTTTGAGCTTCGGGGAGAGCCCTTGTTTGTCAGACACCTCCCCCCCCCCCCCCCCCGCCCCTGCCCGTCTCTCTCAAAAATTCCATCTTATTCCATTTGTCATGTGCGTGAAGCGTAGGACCCATTATATCTACACTAGCGCTGTTGTTGCTATGCGCGTGGACAGCTATGTAAACCGATTTAGTTCCCTCTCTTAAATGGCGTCGGTTCGACGGCTCCTTGCATTGGCTGCTTTTATTAAACCAGAACATGTGCATTTAACACACTGCATTTGCATAGACGGCCCACTACCGTGCATATTTACTTTAAGTTTTGGATCAAGAGCAGAGGACCGAGCAAATCTGTCAGTTATGATGACGTCACAAATCTTGGGGCGGGGGGCCACTGCAGACGACATGCCTGGTATTGCATGACTGCATGATGCATCATGTGCAGTGTAACGCTATGCATACACTGCGCTGTGAGGGGCATCGTATTGCAGTTCTTCTTTGGTCTTCTTTGGTATGTACTGTCACATCATGGTGACCATGCCAACGCTGAAGGTCCCACGGCAAGGACACCAAGATTGTGCTCTGAATAACAAGATAAACACATGCAACACCAACATGGTATAGGCCAATGCTTTTCTTTGTGTAAGTATTGATCTGCTGCTAAGGACTACCTGAACATTCAATGGGCGCGCAGTTACGCTAACAGAGTTAAGCACGCTATTGATTTTCTTTGCGTGTACACATGTGTGTGTGTGTGTGCGTATGTTGGCTCTTGTTGGACATTATTTTACTCTCATTCTAAGAATGTTGTCACGTTCTACTCAGCCTTCCCTCAATATTGTGGTCAAATATTAATATCCATCCTTCCATGCATTGTAATGGAGACTATTTACATTATCGAAAGTACTGCACATAAGTTAGGCTTCCACTATTCCCCAAAGGCATCTCAAGTCATTTTTCCCCACAAAGGATTGCAAGCCTTTCCTTCAAACACTGAAATGCACCATGACATACGCGGACCACTTAACGGGGACGTTCCCAACAGCATTCCGTAGCGTGCTGCCAAGAGAGCACGTGCCACACGTGATAACACCTGTCGCCAGACACAGCTGTCCGCACCGCAAGAGAGACCGTGCGTTCGCGGCATGTTCTCTGACCAGCACCACCCCCCCGCCAAACACAGCAGAGCTTCTGTGAATGCTGAACGTTAACTCTTTGGTGCCCAAGTCAGTTCATCTTTGTACTGTGATACACACAAGTCTTTAGAGTGTTGGAGCGACACCCTTAGCCGATTGGCCACTTCCACTTAAACGGGGAGCGTGTGACACGCACAGAGCCCACTGTGCTAATGAATCCCAATAACGATACCTGCCCCATGCCCCGTGCCCCTCCCCACTGGGAGTCTCATGTTCAATGCCAGTCCCGTCTGGGCACGACAGGCCCAAGTGTGTTGCATGCTGATGTTTGTTTTAGATTGAGGGTGGCCCAGGTTGCTGTAGCAACCATGGGGGGTTCTAACGGGTTAGAGAGCTACGCCATGGTAAACTGAGATGACGAGTCGAGCCTCATCCCTGGGCCGCTATCCCCCCCCCCCCCCCAGCCCCAACCAATGGCTGGAACTGAAGGGTATTGGGGGCGGGGCCAGGAGGCCAGCACGCCGGCCAATCGCACACGGACTCTCAGCACAATCTTCACTGAGACACGCCCACCTCATTCCAAAGCAGCAAGACATACAAAAAACAAACAAACACAAAAATCAAAAAAATGATTTATTGAATGGTAAGCGGCCAACTTAAGTAATTGCATGTGTACGTGCACGACATCCCAATCAATATCGACACCCGCTGCAGCAGGTCTGAAATTGACCCACTCGTTTCTCTGCCAAGAAGCGGGCGGCTGGCCGTGAAGTAAGACTAATTGCCCGCAGCTGAGCTGATTGAAAAGATAAAACATGCGCAGGACTGGACAGTTTCCTCCGCCCAGTCTCCTCCCTGAGCCTGAGAACCAGCCCCAGTGACACAGCAAACGGAGAGCGCAGCCTGCCAGGCTGATTCACTCCTTTAATAATGTCATCCCTGTAATGAGATAAGCGGCTAGCCCGCCGCGAGCGGCCAGTCTCCTACGCTCCCGCCCGCCGCCAGAGCTGCCCGCGCGGGGCGCCGACCCAAATCGCCATGGGGACGGCGCCCGTCATCACAAGCGAGCGCGGGCGACGGGACAAGAGGCTGGCAACGCCCGCCGCGGTGCCTCTTCAGCTCCGACTCCCGCCAAGAGGGTTTCCCTCCTGTTCCGGAACCTCTCGCCGCGTTCCGCCCGGCGCCCCTGCCCCCCCCTGCCCCCCCCCCAGTGACTGACGACAGAGCCAGTGCACTGCTCTCACGAGGCTAAAGGAGGCAATGCGCACCGCAGAGGCCCAGAGAAGGCCCCGGGGATTTGGTGGCCCCTGAGTAAGAATGTTGTTGTGGCCCCAAAGTGCTCCAGCAACACAAATCACAATGCAGGTCTTAGAAAGCAAGAGTCCGAAGGACAGAGGCGCTGATGCACCTTCGTACTGCAGCTGCGTCGTCTGCAGTAGCCGGCCCGCAAAGAAAACGGGACGAGTTTTTTTTCCTGCAGGGCCGCAGGCAGGGGGGACACCCGGGTGTGTTGTCCTGGGCCCTGTGGGGGGAGGGGGGGGGGGGGTTGGTCAGTGAACTTGTGGGAAATATTATTGTCCCGGGCCCAGGAATAATACAATAATATAATTTTGTCCCGGGGCCTGGGAATTTTACCTGGCCGCCCTGGGTTGGCCAGATGTGATGGGATGCTGTGTTCAGGTGGGCGTACCTCAACCCAACGCTCATTACCCGTTTCTACACAGTAAAATGTCCAGTGTTAATTTAACTCTAACAGAGTACATAGGAGTCCAACAGGGACCATATGTACTCTGCAAGAGTCGATTTGACACTGAACATTTTTTCTGTGCATCAGTGCGACTGGCAGAGCTGCCCAATCAGGCTCTTCTCTGTCAGGCAGTTTCTACTCCTTCCCCTCACAGATAACACTCCTTTCTACAAACAGCCACACGAGAAACAAAACTCATATCTCGAAACGGAACGGGAAAACAGTCTGGAAGTAACAAATAAGTAAGGGAATGATCTCATTCAAAAACGCATACACAGATCACAGTAGTTCCCACTTGTGCTCGGGGTGCTGGAGTCCAAAGGTCTTGAGATGTTCTTTAAATTAATTTGTTTCATTAACTCTGACCCTGCAGCTCAAAATAACGGACATGCATCACAGTCATCAATGTACATGGCCAGACCGCTTGAGGACATGGTTGTTGCCACCTTCTTGCAAAGCGCTGACGTGCGTAGCTTCTCACAAGACTGTTCCCACATTTGTGGAGCTGGTGGGCAGGCTGTCCAAAGACAATACAAGATAAGTGTGTTAGTTTTGGGGGAAGACAGACAATACATGTATGAAACATTCTCCCAAACTGGTAATATGCTGCTTAATTTGCATGTAAAATTACTTGATTGCTAATTGTGCTATTAACAATATGTCAGGTACAGATTTTTAGAATTAACACATTAAGTGAAATGTAATTCATCAGTGTTATCACCCCAAAACAGCCTGAAAAACCACAAATAAGGGATACATCTAATGGCACACGCAAGTGAACAGTATATGCATGTGATGCAACACGTATGTAATTGAAAAAGCGGTGTTTCAATTTGTGATTTTACCATACACTTTTGAAATAGTGGGAAAATTTTCAAGTCCAAAAGCAAATCTGTAAAAAGCTCAAATGAGCATTCATGCACACACAGCTCCATAAAAACCTAAACAGGTTTCATGGGCAACCGTGCTTACCAGACCTAGAGTACATATTCTCATACAGTGACCAGCAATAATGATGTCCCACGGCCTCGGTGCTATGATTCCGTTAGAATAAGTCTCGATAACATTTTTTTCTCAAGCGCGCGCTTCGAAGTCGTTAGGAGACAGCAGAAAGTGTGGAAAGGACGTGACTTCCAGTCGAGGAGTCAGCGGACCCTGACACTCCCTACCACTCACACACTCCGCCTTTACTCGACATCCTTTCTAGTACGGCCCGAAAAAAGGGTGTTTCTTTATCCTGCGGCATTCTGCGCATTCCATGGGGCCTCCCAAAGGAGACGAGCCGGGCATTCCCGTCCGCACTTTCACACATGTGGTGAGTCACGCGGACCGCAGCGGCGGAAAGAGAACCCCCCCGTACGCCCACGTGTTTGAGCTTCATTCCCAGGACTACAGGACGGATAACGGTGCAAGCGGGGATCACGGGTAGGCATCCGCACAAGTCATTCCTCAGGTTTGGAACAATTTGCCGCTTGCCATTCCCGGTGTGACTTCATCGTTGTGATCTCACGCTTTCAGCATTGGGTGGAGGTGGAGTAGCTGGATGAGATGCCTTAAATGTCTGCTAAACATCTAAATCTAAATGACTACTATTGTATATCTGTCGATATTCCGAATATCTGCGTAATACACAAATATTTTTGAAAACATATATGCTATAATTATGACAATTAGCCTATAATTAATAAATTATCTGTTATAAAGTTTTATCGGATCAACAACTGTTCTTGGTTTGCCAATTCCTTAAAATAAAATTATACAAATATTATAATTATAAAAACGGGTAAACCACAGTTTACAAGACCTGGCAACAAATTAGGTTGGTAAAAACAAATAACAGATAAACTACCACCAGTGCAAAGTTCGTTGTGTTTTTTCGTATCCATGAGAACCAAACAGTGTTCTATAAATGAACTTGTGTGCACGTTCTGTGTGAGTAACTTCCAAGCGGGTTTGCCGCACAATTACGCATCGTGTTTTGTGGATATATTGGGAACCGAGCTGTCAGGGAAGGGCGCGCCCTGACGTAGGGACGTACGCGGGGCGTTGTTCTTCCATAATGAGACACTTTATAACTGCGGCGCTACTTCTGGCATCAATCTAGTCAGAGGACTGTGGACTGAGGACTATCATTGGACTTTTGGGGAAGGCTCTTCTGCATTTACATCTGCTTGTCATTTTTTGTGGAATTGTTTCACATTGCATTGAGTAAGTTGGATATGCTGTCCGTCAGTCGTTATTATTGCGATAATTCAGTTTCATCATATAGGAATAACAACAGCACGCGCGTAAAATATTTAAATGGCTTTAAGGGCTTCTGCTTCTTAGTTTCACCTAATTTACAGTTGGCAAGCTCGCAGAAAAGATTGAGAATTTCACTGTTCAATTTAAGGTTTAAAGATGGAATTGTATATTTATCGTGCATCATTCGTTTTACGTGGGAGTCCAAATATAAGCCTGTAGTGCCGAAAAAAACATGCACAGCTCTTGTTGAATATAAAGATTATACACCGTGTTTTGTGACGCATCACTCGGTTGTAGCTCATATGGTTTTAAACAAAACGACTGTTATCATGTATTTTGTAAACCCATGCGCAGATAAATTGCGATCATTTTTCAGTGTTTGCAAATATTAACAAAGTAAAGGTTTAGTTTAGTCTAGTCAGTGAATTGCTTACAAAGCAGTCATACTTGTCTGAGCGAGCAGTAAAAGTTTTGAGCAACTGCGGTATTGGTTGAATGGTGGCTTTGTGGCAGAGTAACGGTCAGCACCCGCAAAAACTGCGCATTTGTGGAAAGTTTTCTGCTTGGCTCTTTTTGTTCTTTATGTATTAAAATATCTTGATAACGTATATGTCACAGTTGTCCGTTTACTTGGCTTTTTTCAGTGGTTTGGAGTTTTGAAATCCTGGTGTTTTAAAACTGAAGAAGACCATAATAGTTGAAAATTAGAAACTATCTGCGAAAAAAATAGAATAATTTTAAATATAAAATTTTGAATTGTTTGGTACGCAACACATTTTGCCTTAAAATTACACTAAAATGTCGAGCGCCAGTTTTTTACAGTGAACGTTTTTTCCTTCGAAACAGAAATAAACATTCCACGGTGAAAATAAATCTTAGGAAGCGCGCCGACTGGTGTCCCGAGCTGGTACTGCAGACGCAGAGCGACACACCCCGTTGTATTAATCTGAGTGGAAGCTGTTGCGCGGTGCTCTGACACGGCGCGACTGGCTCTGAGCTGAACGTGTTTATTTCCCCGGTTCCGTTTAGATCTGCCTGGAAAAATGCTGCTCCTACTGCTTGGAATCATTATCCTGCACATTGCTGCTCTGGTACTCCTCTTTATATCGACTATTGTTAGCGTGAGTATTTTTTCTTCCATTATTTCGCACTCTATTTATTAATTGCACATTTTGCATTAAAATTCAAATTTGACATGGGGCAAGCCACCTGTAACATTTGTATATATGCTTCAAACTATTGCATTGCCATGTAGTTTGACCAGTTAAGCATTACTTTGTTCGATTTTTTTAAATTGTTAGGCTATTTATTAAAACGTTGCCTATTAAAAAGTGCATAGCAATATTCTCAGTATTAAATGAACTCTTAACAGAGTTTAAATGAGTCAAGCATGGATCACATATACTCTGCTAGAATAATCCTACACTGAAAACTTTGCTGTAGGTACATTTACCCACGTTGCTCTTAAATCATATTTTTCCTGAAATATTACCATGTCAAAAAAAAAACAAAAAAAAAAAAACTGGCTGATATTTGACTGTGTGGTCGCTGTGGTTGATGTAAACCGTGCGGTTGTGCTGTGTCATCCGGTAGTCCTGGACCGTCGGGACGACCAGCAGCGCGGATCTGTGGTCAAACTGCTCCACGTCTGCCGTCGGCTACCACTGCGACCCAGCCTTTGCAGGAGGTGAGTGAGCCCCGCAGCTGCTGCTGCCCGTTACACGCCGTCACGCCCAGCCCTCAGCCGCGACGGGCTGCAGTTACGCGCGACGCTGAGCGGGCGCTGCAGCCAGGCAGCTAGGCTTCATCTTTAACGCACATTTTCGACCTTGTGATGTTTATGTTTGCTGCATATTAGTTGGCAGTTTGATTATAGTGCAGCTTTATTGTATTGCGACTTTGGTAAGCTCTTGCCGGGGGGTTTAATGGATGTCCTAGCACTGCTGGGGTTCTTCGTACGCAGTATTAGTGAGTTTTAGGGAATGCCCCAAAGCCCTGCTTGCCATTCCCCCCTCTGCAAACTGGGTGTGCCAGCAGTCCAGACTGACTCTGCACTGCCATCTAGGGGAGAGGATGTGGAAGTGCAGCGCAGGTCCAGATAGTGATTCCCCCCCACCCCTTCCTTACTCCCCCACTCTCCTCATTCCCCCACCCAAGGTCCAAGGACCCCTCTCTGTATAAATAGTCCTGGAGTGATGTCCATATTCAGTCCCCTTCCTGACTGCAGACAGGAGAGAGGAGTCTGGAAAGGGGGGGGAGGGGCGGGGCTATTTAAAGTATGTGTCAGGGCAGGCACCGTCGCCTGAGCCCACATGTTTTTGGATGCCCTTCGGGGGTACATAGCGTGCCCCTTGCCCAGGTCACGCCCTGGTAACAGATGGTGAACCTGTGTTAGGTCATTAACAAAATCCGCCTCAGGGTCCCGAGCCACACCTCTGACAAGCGCTCAGTCCATGAGGCACTAACAGTGCACTAAGTGGCCAGGTGCATTACTGAGCAAGGATTATGCGTGGTCTGTTCGCCAGCCACCAGCCCCATATTCCCACTGTACCTGTGACATCACATCCCTGAGAAAACACCATGGAAACAGGCTGCTGGACCTTGCTAGTGTCCTGAATCCTCCAGCCCTGCAGTGCCACAGCCCCTCCCAAATACTGATTAACCATTTAAGGTGTGAGGTCACAAATATGTGAGTAGAATGTTATAAAGTGAACCTTCTAATGCTGATGTAACGATCACTGGTGGTAACTGAAAGCAATGTTCTAGTTCTATAACACTGATGTAGAATTTTGAAAGAAAAAAATAATAATTCCAAAATGCCTACTCTGCAAAGGGTTAAAAACACACCTTCCAGAAGCCTTGTTTGGACATATATTTGCATGATTGTGCAGCCACTTAGCTTCCAGAGAGATATAGGTCTGTGTGACTTAGATTCGGTAGGTGAATTAGCTTCGGTGTATTGTATTTCTTTTGTGTGTGTGTATAGTTTTTGCAAACGTTTGTGGATCACACACGCTTCGCAGCGAACGGAGGACCAGTGTCCCGTCGTCGTGCTCCGCACGTCTGCATGCGGTTTCTGTGAGGAGGGCGTTCGCGGTTGTCACTTTGATTGAGCGCAGTGCGGACCCTGCGCCGCTACGGGCTAGCGGCGGCGAGCTGGCGCTGGGCTCTGCAGAGGGGAGAGACGCAGGCCGGCTGGGAAACGTGAGAGGAATGAGAGAGCTGTGAGCAGGGCGTGGCCCGAGCTCTCGGGGGGGTTCGGCTCCACAGCGCCTCCCGCAGGCGACGTGCGGTACAGGGGACGGAATGCGAGAGGCCAGAGGAGCCCTGTAATGAGCCTATCAGAGCCGTGGGTAAAGGGAGTGGAATGAGACAGAAATATGTGGAATGAATCAGCATGTTCCACAATAAGAACTTTAAGTTCCTCTTCAGCAGAGTCCATCAGGGCTTCCACAGGCCAGCCTGACCTTCAGCTTGGAGTGATCAGACAGACACACACACACACATGCACACTCACACACATACACACGCTCACACACACGCATGCACACACACTCACTCACACAGACACATACACTCACAGACACACACACGCATGCGCACTTACTCTCACACACACACAGACACACACACACGCACAATCACACGCACAATCACACACAAACATACACATGCACACTCACACACACGCTCACACACTCATGCACACTCACACACATGCAAGCACACACACATACGTATACCACAGACACACACACACACACACACACACACACTCTTCTGCCAGTTGGGTGTGACAGTGCGGGGATACAGCCCTCCTCCCAGGGCAGTTCAACAGTAAATACATTTTGCTGGCAGTTCACCCAGCAAAAACAGAGCGAACTGTCGGAAGATAAACCCATTATCCGCTGGGCCCCCCGCCCCGCCCCGCCCCCCTCAAAATAGGCCCGGGATGCCGGGGAAGGGGAAACGGAGAGACAAGGACGCGTTCTGCCTTCTTCCTGTTAGCCTTTGGTTTTCCTGAGCCGGGCCCTCGTCCGGAGCGTTTGTTCTGGGGGTGAAAAACGATCCGGGAAGGGCTGCGCCTCGCTGGACGGGCCATTCCCGTCGCCCGAAACGTCGCCCCGGCGTACCCGTCCGACACAGGAAGGAAGAGATAACGTGTGTGTTTATCTCACGCCGATGCGGACGGGGCTATTTTTGGGCTCGGCTTACGCACACGCCGTTCGCCGATATCAATCTGTTTATCTTGGCTGCGATTTTGAGGGAACTTTTCACGTCGAGGCAACTGCCAAAGGAAATTTTCCACATATTCCCCAGTTGTTCTTGAGCTGCGTTAAATGGCGATTGATTTTGGTCAGCTGTAAGTTTTGCATTAAAATCGTGCTTTTATCACGGTTCCTTTGCGAGTTCTGAAACTTACAGAAGCGTGCATGTGCAGCACTGAATTGTATTAGAGCAGATCTGCCCGGCCCTGTTCCTGGAGATCTACCGTCCTGCAGGCTGTCACTCCAACCCTAACAAAGCACACCTCATTCTACAGCTAGAGATCTACCGTCCTGTAGGTTTTCACTCCAACCCTAACAAAGCACACCTCATTCTACAGCCAGAGATCTCACTGAGCTGCTGATTAGCAGAGTCAGGTGTGCCAAATGAGGGCTGGAATGAAAAGCTACAGGGCAGTAGACCTCCAGGAACAGGGCTGGGCAGCCCTGTGTAATTACAGCCTGTAATCGCTGTGTCCTCAGTCTCAGACCGTCACGTACCGCAGAAGTGTGTGACTGGCGGTCCCAGGCCCTGCGCTGGGGGGGCATTTCCCATGAAGCCCTGAAGCAGTGTTCCCCTCCTTAATTCCAGGGTGGAAGGGACGGGTCCTGTTTGGGTTAAACCAGGCCTTAATGGCCAGCCCGCTAGTCAAGTCATTTTCTTGGTCTTGTCTTGCCTTTTCCCCATTTCCCTGTCGTTCATTTTTTTTGGAATAATCTGGTGAGGCTAGCATGCGAGAGTGGAGTGACATTGAACCCTCCCCCCCCACCGCTACCCTACCCCCCTGGGGAGGGTCAGGAATGTAGGGGCACCGCCTTGAGATGCCGCCCATACCGCTGATGCCGCTCCAGGGCTAAAGGAAAACAGAGACCGCATTCCCGTCCCGGGCCACGGCCACGGCGTGTTCCCCCAACACCGCCGCACGCGTACAGAGTTACCGCACGCTATTCCCGCCACGCCACGCCACGCCGCGGCTCGACTCGACTCCCGTTTGCATCCCGCGGCGACTCAAACGCTCGCCGGGCGTGGAGAGGCTCGCTGGGCGGGGTCAGACCCTCGGACTGAAGTCGTTTGAGCTCCCTGAGCCAATCGGGGGGCTGGAGAATGAGTGTTGTGGAGCAGACTTGGGTTTGGGACAGGGGCCGCGTCGGGTTAATTTATGAGCGGCAGGGAGAGCCATGGCTCCAGTGAGTGCAGCTCTCCAAAGAGAGAGATTGATGTGCTCGACTGCTTTGGCCTGATGGGAAAAGCAAGACTTTTTCCACGAAGCGCTGCACCCAAACAAGCTGAACTGATTCGGTTAGTGATCGATTTAGCTGCTAATCAATACACCTTTCTCCATCAAAGCACTCGTGTTTCAATGATTAATGAGGCCATTGGCTGAGATCATTTAGTGAGTTGAAAAAAGAGCTCTTTTCACAGGGAAGAAATATGATCATGTAATAATCATATTATATTTAATTCATATGTTTATATGTAGCGGGAACACTCAGTGTGGCTAGTTTGTTAGGAGCATCACACACCCTTTACTGACTAATGTCTCCATCACACATATACACACATGCACACACACACACACATACACACACACACACACGTGTAAGCAGTCTATCAGTACTGAATGTTTGTCAGTTTTTGTCAGAAAACTGCAGCAGACAGCATGAATGGGGGTGATACTAGATTAGCTGTTGGGAATGAACCCGAACGCTGAAGTCTGGTCTTAGCGCACACTGCTTCCATTGCTACTGACCGCGTGGCTAATGCAGATTCATTTCATATATTGTGTGTTTTGCATATTTAATGCTTTTCAGTCACATTGCTGTTAATTACCTTCTTCTCTTGGTTGAAACACATCACACACATTCGCTCCTGAAACCACTAAGAGCGCTCATGATTTAGGGAACTTTGTTTGATGGATGCTAATATTTTGCAATGTATGCAATTTATGATAATATGGTTGTGTATCTTTCCCTCAGATTAGATCTTACCTCTTTTTCATCTGTCTGTTTTCCCCTATTAAGCCCTGTATGTTTAAGCGCACACAAGACAAAGTGCATCTCATGGTGGCAGAAGCCTTCATGAATGAAGGGAGATTCACAAGCGCAGGTCCATATTGCAGCTGCAGTGTCAGGGTGGCCAATTGCTTTTCAATTAGGCCAGTTAACGGAATGAAATTAAGTTTACGTCACAAATTATCTGGAATATTTCAGAGAATGAACCCATTCATTTTCGATTAACTTCCTGAATTGAATGAATTGAGGTGGAATTTAGTCCAACCCTGGAGCCTGGTTTCCTGAATATTACACACACCCCCCCTCCCTCCCCCCCTACCACCACCCTCCGCCTCTCTACCCTCGTGTTGTTGTAGAACTTTGACTGTGGCCACTCTGGGAAGGCCTTCTGCGGCTAAAAAAGGATCGCAGACACAGCTGAACATGAGAAGAGGCATGTGCCAGGAACGTCCTGAGGAGATAAGGAGCTTCTGCAGGAAACCTGAGCGTGGATTTAACCCCCCACCCCCAACCAAACCACCCCCCCGCCCCCCAGCAAGAAATAGACACACCGCACAAACTCTGCATACCAGTGAGAAAGAGAGGGGGAGGAGAAAGAGAGGAACAGAAATAGAGAATCTCTCACGCGTTTGTTGTGCTTTAACCACGGTTAGTAATGAGAGGCCAGAGATAAACACTAGGATTGGAAAAAGTGATGGCACGCACACAGTTTATTAATATTTTCCATCCTGTCAGTGCCATTTTGGATTCTGAACTTTAGGAGTGTCTTTAAGAACATTCGGCATTCAATCCAAACAATGCTGGTAATTACTGAAACGAACGCCTGAAAAAACATGCATGTTTAAATCCTTAATTCAAAATCCAGGAAAAAGTGCATTGTGTTAGAGCTGAATCTGAGCCTGCGCATTGGCACACTTGCCTCGCTTGTTTTTGTTTTTAGCTACAGCAGACCGTAGACTCACGAGGGCCGCAGTGAAGTGAGGCACCCAGTGTGTCAGCAGCTACCTCGCTAACGTAGCCCGCAGGTCCAGAGTGTGAGCACAGACACGCTCCTCTGCGTTAGTCTCCGCCCCCTTTAAGCACGCCCCAGAGCTCCAAGATTCCGCGAAGCCACGCCTTCCCGTTCAGAACCGCCCCTCGGCACGCCGCGCCGTATTCCGGACGGACGTTTCCGTTATCGGACGCCGCCTTCGTGGAAGTTTTTCCAGGCTTGGCAGCTTGCGGGGTGCGGTTGTTGTTCTCGTGGGGGAATGACAGGAAACGCTGGAGCGGCCGTGTACGCGGCCCTTTCGGGTCCGAGCGCGAAGTACTCCGCGCAGGAAGCAACACGTCCGGAGTCCGCCGCTGCGAAGGGTTAAGTTACGGGAACGATGCACGGCCCCCTTCTCCCTCCGCTTTTGTGCCGGGACGCTGAGGCTCCTCCCTGGTCGATATGGCGGGCCGGCATCCTGTGCCATGGGGGGGGGGGATATCGGATGGAGTGCTTTTAGGAAGAGAACACCCATTACCACGGAGACGAGTGATTCTGGGCAGAAAACTTCACCCCTCCCCCTCCCCCTCCCCCAAACCCACCCCCACCCCGCGGTGAATCGATGCCTCCTGTAGAGAGAGTGGTCACCTCATGACAGGTGTCAGCTTCAGCCCAGAATATCTGCTTCTACGTGACCTTGGACTGCTGAAGGTTAAAAGCACAGGCTTCCATGTTTGTGTCTCAGTGAGGTGAAGTTTGATCAGTTCATATGAGCGAAACATTATTGGCTGTCTGCAGCTTTGGGCCCTGTGTTTGACAGCACTGTCTTGCCTCTTAGTCCCTCTGAGCCAAGTGAACCTATGAGTACCTTTCTCGGCATGGCAGTTTTACCCACAATCCACTGTTGATGAATCTGGCGGCTTTTCCCCATGTTCATGGTGAAGCAAGTTCACAGTCATGTTGGATGGACATAAGTGCGCACAAATGTGTTGAAGAAATGTTGCACGTTAAGTGAATGCTGTATGTTGAAAGATATTTCAGTATACTTAATGTATTTTAGTTGCAATAATATATATTTTTTTCTTTTTAATGACAAAAAACAGGTCCAAAGCACACAGAGCAAGTCATCACACTTAAATATCATTTGTTTAATAAGGAATAAACAAGTTTTGTAGGGTAATAACCGAGTATTGTAAGAGTGGTGAAACATGATGAAAAACTCATTGGAGGTTTTAATTACTCTCTCTCTCTCTCTCTCTCTCTCTCTCTCTCTCACAGAATGGATCCAGGCAGTCCAAGCGCTCATGATCTTATCCATCATCTTCAGCTTCCTCTCCCTCTTCCTCTTCTTCTGCCAGCTCTTCACCCTGCAGAAGGGTGGCCGCTTCTTCCTCACCGGAATCTTCCAGATCCTGGCCAGTAAGTGCGGCTCCACGCGGCTCCGCCCCCTTCCCCCACGCCCTGTCGTCTGTGACGCTCCGTAACCGTGGAAACGGACGGAATGCCCGGGATGATTTCCAAACAGTGTTATTTACATATTTACATACAGGGGCCTTATCAAGCAGGACCAGCCTTGACGCCCCAAACTCAAATGAAGTTCTACGACATATTTTTGGCTGCGTTTCCACTGGCTTTAATTTATGCGACTGTGGAACGCCGACTCACAGTTTTGCAATGAAGACGGCCATTGTCGTGCCTACAGTAACTGCAGCCCTTGGCATACTCGCTAATTCGCCGTTCACGAGTTTGTGACAAAGACAGATTTGAGGGAATAGCTAATTCGTTGTCTGCGTTGGAAAGGATAATCTCATACGCATCGGACCGAAGGCGTTTGCGGCAAACACGAAGGCCGCGCACGCAGCTGCGCAAGAATCTCTGGAGATATTAAATATCTTTACAGTAACGAGCGCTAAAGCGGGTAGCACTCGTAGCTAGGTACCTGTGCGGGTAGCACCCGAGGCTCCTAAACCTCTGAGACTTCCTGTCTGCGTTGGGCTTCCTTCCTGTCTGTCGCTCCCTCCTTACTCCTCAGATAAACTGCCACGTGCCGCAGTGGTAAGCTTCAGAAGCATCGGGCCTCTGTTTGCTACGCCTCGTTGGAGCCCCGTTAGCCTTCGCTAACGGGCGAGAGGACAGCGTGAGCCCTGCAGCTCTTTATGAATTATAAACGAGGCTCCCGGTTCCCGCCCTTTTGTTTGGTTCGAAACGCTCTTCCCATCTGTCGCCCGCGGCGACGGCGGACGGGCCCGGCTCCACCGCAGCCGGCTGCACAAACACAGACGCGCGAGGGGGGGTAGAGTAAACACAGACTCAGGGCTCCAGCCCTGCGCACGGCAGGGCTAAAAAAGGAAACTGACCGTGCTCTTTGTCACGAGAGAAAGAG
Organism: Anguilla rostrata; assembly: GCF_018555375.3. Classification (NCBI taxonomy): domain Eukaryota; kingdom Metazoa; phylum Chordata; class Actinopteri; order Anguilliformes; family Anguillidae; genus Anguilla; species Anguilla rostrata. Next base: position 59,956,749 of record NC_057934.1, read on the forward strand.
ATGTTTGGAGGGCACATGCATGGCTAATTTTATTTATTTTTTTGTTTTGGAGTGCGGGTGGAAAAGTAGAATATGCTTTGTCTGCGAGTGTGCCCGGTTATCTTTGTGTGTGTATGAGTGTGTGTGTGTGTGTGTGTGTGTGTGTGTGTGTGTGTGTGTGTGTGTGTGTGTGTAGGAGGGGGGAGGGGTATTTTTTGTACATGTGCCGCCCAGATGTTGTGCTTGTGTGAGCATTGTGTGTGTGTGTCTGTTCGTAGGTGGGGGAGGGGTATTTCTGTACATGTGCTGCCCAGATGTTGTGTGTATGTGTGTGTGTGTGTGTGTGTGTTGAGTGTTTGTATACAAAGCCCTCTGCAGTAGGAGGTACAGTCATGCCAGTCTGTGGCTTTGGCCCTCACACTGGTCCCTGGGCAGCTTGTGCCCGGCCTACTGGCTGGTACAGTATGAATGTTCCCCTCTGTGCCCGCGGAGTGCCAGCAGGCCAGAATCACACAGAGCGGAGCGGAACTTTGGGGTGGGGGCGCCCACGTGCCCCGGTTTTGGCTCCGGGGACAGAGGCGCTGACACAAGCCGAAATGTCACCGCTGATGGGCCCGTGGGCAGGCCGCCCTCGGGCTGGCAGGTTTCGGGATCCAAAAAACCCCTCGCCCGCTTCCGGCCCGGGGTTCACACAGTCGCACCTCTGTCCCGGTTCAGTCCAGGACGCGCGTCCCCGTGAAACTCAAAAACAAAAAAAAACACGTCACACCGGTGGCTTGCTTTCTAAACCAGCGTCGAACCACGTTCGTGGTGCTCTCCCGGTGAGCAAAAGTCAGAATCTAGACATCTAGAGGGGTGCACATCTAGGCTGAGAGATGTGTTGACATAATTGGATGAGGTTAACCGCAATATAGCTCAGGGTTATACCAGAATATAGCCTGGCTATGTCCTGGTAGGCTAGAAAACTTTTATTTTTTAACCAAATTTTGCCAGGTTTTCACCTGAATGCCTGGATGGCTTTTCACCACAGAAATGTTCACTGGGCTAACTCTCTACAGCTACAGAATTTACACACACAAGTCAGTCAGAGGAAAGCCTTGCAAGCTTAATACTTCCACCGTTTGTTACACCTTTTATTTCAGCAGCTGCCACCATGTCACAGATTCCCTATCTCACTACCAATAAAGAACTCCCACACAGCATAACTCATCCCTCCTTCAGGGGGCGGATTGCGTGTTATTTGTACTATGTTATGAAATGTTTGCCTGTTTTAGCGATATCGACCGATGAGGAGCCCAGATTCTAATCGATTCGCTCTCCCCGCAGGTCTGTTCGTCATGACCGGCGCCATCATCTACACGGTGATGAGTCCGACCTGGGTGCCGGACTTCATGTCCTTCGGGTTCGCCTACATCCTGGCCTGGGTGGCCTTCCCCCTCGCCCTGATTAGCGGCCTAATCTACGTCATCTTGAGAAAGCGCGAATGAGATCACGTCGCCACGGAGACTAGCTGAAGAGGAGCTTCCGTGCTACCGTACCGTACTGCGTCCACAGAGAAGTTCACTGACACCAGTTTGAGGGTGGCTGGGCGGGGGTAGGAGGGGGGGGGGATGGGGTCAGGGATATTAAAGTAGGGATAAGACAAGACACGATTGTCGCCTTACTCTACAGGCTCCTCAGAAGTAAGTATTCACCAATCACCATCAGCCTTGATCGGTTTGTTCATACCAACATACCCTGTGATTGGTGGAGCTCCTCTCTGGTTTCTGTTTGAAAGGCAGAAACCAGTGAGTGTTCTGTGTCTATTTTATTATCCCTGGGGGGGAATGGGGGGGAGTGAGGTTTGGGGATTCAGGGAGGGGTTTACACAAACAGAAACAACAAATACTGTTATAATTGAAGATGTATATAGTATCTATGGTTTAAACCCTATTTATAACACTTTTTACATATATGTACATAGTATTGTTGTGTTGCTATATTGACAAAGATTCTCCTTTGATGAACTTTGTTTAGCTAATTAAGTGCCTAAAAATGTAATGGTGAAGTAACGAGTCTTTGTTTTATTTGTGTGTAGTTTTCTTTAAATTACCCCCCCCCCCCCACCCAAAAAAAAAGAAAAAAAAGTTTAAATAAATTTTTGAACCATTTTAACCAAAGTGCATGTATGAACTAGAAGGCAGGAGGGAATTTGTGTTTTAACAGTGCTTATTTGAGGAGAAATACAGAAGCAACAACCAAACAAGATTGCTAGGATAAACCATTAAAAAGGTAGCTTGACAGTTTTTTCAGTTTTTTTCTGTATGTAATAAGCCAAAATTTTTTCAAGGTTTGTTTTTTCAACAACAAAAATGGTGCTATATATTTACCATTCCTATTATTGATAGCCATTTAGCCTTATTTAGAGTTGAATAACTTGATTTAACATGCAGTAGGTGGAACGTCTGATAGTGTAATGTACTTGTGCCTAACTGCTTATGTACATAAAGGATTTTACTAAAGTTTCTTTTTCTCTTTCTTTTTTTGTTTAGTTTTCTTTTCGTTTTATTTTTCGTTTCTTTTATTTTTATTTTTTAAATAAAAACATTAAAAGAATGTTGGCCTTACGTGTAAGTTAAGCTACATGTTTGAGAGTGAGGGTGGGGCTCATAATTTGTCCATTTTTATTTTTCATCACCTGTTATTTTCTTTTACTCTTTCACTTAAAACTGTATTGCCATTTCAAACGTCAGTATTAAAAGAGCTGCATTGTTTCGTTGATTTTACTGTACGACTGCATGTAATGTTTTGGTGGCACGATGAGGAGACCCAATTGTGGGCTTAAAAAAAACTACAACGGCTTTAGTTTCGATTAATGTTTGGTTCTCTCTTTCATAAGATGTTTCTTTGTGTGATTATTTTTACCTGACCAGCAATTATAATTAGACGCCGGCCCATTTCGAGGGTGGTGTAGCGACTGCGAGGGCATTATACCAAATCAAATCTGGCATAAAATTTAGAGGGGGGGGAAATGGTATCAAAATACTGTATTATGAGAGGAAGGATATTTAGATTGGGAAACTTGCGGTTTTGCATTTTAGGTGAAAAAAACGTGAAACCTGTCTTTTTCGTTCTGATGACGAATGTGTTCTCTGAAACCCACTTGAATTATGGAGTCTGGCTGTTCCATTCGGGGGAAAAAAGGATACTGTGATGTTGTGCCAGTATCAGTCGACTGTAATCCTTGAAAACGCTAACAAACGAATTGACTAAATAAACAATGAATTAGATACGCCTGTCTAGAGATAATTATGTGTAATTGTGTGTTCCTTTTCAGCAGGAGGCAAAGCCCAAATGACCACTAGAAACCCAAATTGCCGTCGCGGTGAACGAGTTACCTGTTTCCATGGTTTTTATGTGCTGTAAAGCGACCCGACGGGGATGATTGTGTGGAAGACTTTTGCGAGAATGCACAAACGGGAACTGTAGTAAAAACTAAAGATAAAAGGCCTCTGGATCCCCCCCCCATGTAAAGTACATCTGGTTGAACTTAGATAAGTGTGTGCTATTAAAGTGAATGCAAATTATCTATCTGTGTGGCCAAATGTAATCTGTACCCTCTATACTATGCTATGTGTCGATGAACGTGCTGAGCCTCTCTGTTCTCTTTGACTGCTCTGTGTTCGCCGCTGTGTGTCTGTGTGTATAATGTAGCCGCGCCTGCGTCTCTGAACTGTGCTTTCGCCCTTGCCTTTGTCACCCTGTTCACCTCTCTGTGTCGGCGTCTGTCGCAGTCGAAAACCGTTCAAGCGTTCTGTCCGCCGCGGTCGTGACACGCGGCTTCGCTCCTGAACCTCGGGAGTCGGGCAGATTCCGTCACCTTAGCCGGGGGGTCCCCGAATGTCAGGAATTTTAAACGCGGCCGCGGTCTGGCTCCTGTTGCGCACGGGGCGTCCGATGCGCGCTGGGAGAGAGGGGCCGCGTGTTCCAGGCGCGCGGGTAGAGTTACCGACGGTGGGAATCTGGTCGTCTGTGTTCCCGGGTGCTGCGGACGGACTGTCCGAATCCGTGCCGGTACCGAAGCCCCGTTCAGTGTGAGCCAGATCGCTGGGTCTGAGGCAAAGGACAGCTCTGTGGATGTTTTCCCACCGTGTTGCCATCACTGTAACCTTATAGGACTTCGCAAAGATGATTTACATTTTTGTGTTACATGCCTTATGGAAACGGGAACGTACGTGCATGAAACCATGAATTAAAATGTCAGGCTGTGGTCATTGAGACACCCAAGTAACAATCGGACAACAACCGACACGAATGTGCAGATTTTTAAAGAGGCCATTCTCTTAGGATCTACCGTCCTGTAGGTTCTCACTCCAACCCTAATTTTGCACACTTTACTCTGCTAATTAGCATTTGAATGAGGTGTGCTTTGTTAGAGTTGGAGTGAAAACCTGCAGGACGTAGTTTACCAGACGCACATCCGAGTATACTGTAGGTTTGACACTAGCAGACAGGATGGACCTAAGCGGCTTAAAGTTTTAAGAGGCCTGAATTCAGTAAACATTTGTCCCAACATTTCTTCACTAACACATTTTGTTGAGTTCATTTTAGGTTAATGCAGAACTCACAAAGAAACGTGTTTATGAAGAAGAAGAATAAAAAACAACAATTACATTTTAAAGTCAGTTCAGTCAGAGAAAATCTATTCTGAAGCCAGGCCATATGGTCAGTACAGTACAGTACAAATGTGGGAAGCGCTATGCTTGTCATGTTAAGACCTCCGATCCCTTGGTTTGACCCACCTTTTGCTCTGGTTCAGCTGGTGCCCAATCACGTGCCATGGCGAGCTGAGTGTATGCACGTTTCCATTCCGTCCAATCACATTATCTGCTTATTTCTCTCATTCGTTCCCTCCTCTCTGGTTGAAGGTGTGTTAATTAGTGCAATCAGCAGGTGCAGCGATCGGTTGGAATGAAAACCTGGATTCTCTCAGAAATCCGTGGCACATGATTGGGCCCTACTGCTCTAGTTGTTGCGTGACCCCAAAGCTCACAGATTTGATTGTCTCTGCCTCTTCCCAACCAGTACGGTTACAGGACAGACCAGCTTTCTCCATTCTAGTCTACAGAGCCCAGCAGCCACTTTAAGTGGTTTACTGTTTATCCAGTCCATAGTCATGACTTGCTGCATAGCTAGATTTCTACGTCCAGAAGTTTGAAAAGCACAGAAGTAAATGGAAGGTCATCGGAAAACCTTTTTTATTTGCCTGCTTGCTGATTACTGAAGGGGTTGGAGTGTGCATGTCTAGTTGGAAGGGAATGAGCATCTCTAATGAAGGCTAGCTTATCTCTGTCCCCTGGTTTCAAGCACTGTTATGGTTGGCCGCCCAACTAAGTAATGCTTGTGTTCGTGTTAAAATGCAATTCAAATGAGTGACAATAAAGGATATTGCTTACAACCACGAAACATCCCCGTGCTTCATTTAAAGTGGCTGGTTGTCTCTTGAACAGTGTAAACTTGAGAAAGCATTAACATGCTTTTGTTGCAAATGACTCTTACATGATACATTATTTATCACATCCATGCGATTGTCTTATGTGAATAATTTCACACGCAGGAATAAAACACAGGAAATATGGTAATTTTGCCCTGAAAATCTATTCAAGCTTGAACAGCCGGTGAAGACAGACAGCAATAGACTTCAAATTTGTTTAACCAGACTTTCATATTAAAGGAACAATATTGAAACTTATTTAACCAGACTTCTCTTTCAATGAACAGTATCCAAATGCGAAAATGAAATGCATAAGTCAATCCTCCACCAACAGACAGGAAGATACGTGTGACACCATTAAATAGATTCCTTATTTGACGTTGAAATGTTAGAGCATGCAGTGTACCTGAAGTGGTTTATTTTCGGGTTTTTTACCATTTTAAATATTTACAGGCTCCTGTGTGTCACAATGAGCCAACACTAAGAATAGTGCTTTTTAAATTATTATTATAATAATAATTATTATTATTGTCGTTGTTATTATTATTATTGAATAACGTGGTAGAGCACAGTTTGCCGTGGTAAAGTTTGGGCCTGGCAGGGAATCAGCTAAAGGACAGCAGCATTACCAGGAATGGGGGGGGGGGGGGGAGAGGGGGGAGGGGGGAGCACAGCAGGACACACTAAGCAGAACGCACAAACGCGGTTGTTTGTCTCCTGTGAGCCATTACTGCATTAGCCGTTCAGTCAGGCTTTAAGTGCCCATTTACGGGATTAGAGCGCTGCCGCGTGTTCTAAATGCATTTCGGCACAATGGGATTTATATTTTAAAAGTTCAGTTCAGAAGTCATTTAAAAAGTTTGAGGGCAGTTATTTGTAATGGACTTTTTATTGGACCATGTGATTTGACTGGGGAAATGAAATTATACATGAACTGAATAAGAAAAATTCTGAATTAATTTATATATCAAAAAAAAAAAACATTTTAAGTATTTTTAAAGTGGTGTGGTGTGCGTCACTTGGTACATACACATCCACAATATAAATTTTAAGTGCAGTTTAAATTTGTTGTTCATTAAACAATTAAGGCAAAATTCATTTATAGAAATAATCTAGTCATAAACATATGCATATACATAATGCTTTTTGATTTGTTATAAGTAGCCTGTGAAATTGTCCCTTAAATAATAACCATGCTTTTTTAAATTAGTGTGTTTAGACATATGTACACTTTGCTTTGCATTTTTTATTCATCAAACAAATAAGGCCATAACCGTTTACATAAATAATCTAGCCATGAATATGTCCATATACATAATGAATTTTGTTTTCTTAATATGAGTTTAAGAATTGGTTCTTAAATAATGGAATGGCCTTGCTTACTTATACGATTCGTTCCACGGGCATTCGCAAATCGTACTGCGTGCTGCACGGTACCCGGTAATATCCCGGTACCGTCATAATGAAAAATTCAAGACAACCAGGCGCAATTCTGCACGTCAGAAACGATGACTTTGTGAATTTCCTATTGTGAAGGCTCGTGATCTTCTCGTCGCAGATTGGAAAGGTCACGCCAACCTACGGCTTCTCCTCCATTCATACTTGAAATAGCGTCGGGTAAAACAAGGACACTGGGCTAACGGCCGCCCCACGATAGCCACAACATTCCTGCAAATATAATCCGCTTGATAGTGTTTGTCTCGATTCTTAACCCCAGTGGGTGAAGAAATGGCGCCATCCAGTGTTTTTTGCACAGAAAAACACCAACATCACAGGATGTCCAGCAGTGGTCATGTACAGCTGCCTCTTCAATTATTATTATTATTATTTTTTTTTTTATTATTATTTTTTTAAACAAAATTTCACTTACAATGCTTTTGGGCAGCATAAGTAAACGCATTATTTATTTCTTGTGAATGTAATGATGTTTTTTTTTTTCTCTCGACCTACTGGAATGAGTATGGAGAATTATTGTTGTGTGAAAAATGTTTCCCCCTTGTGGTCAGATTAGAGAATGAATTGTCCTCTGGTAAAATTATGTTCTTTTAAAACAAAATAAGAAGTGCAAGCAATTTTGATAGCCGTGCTTTTAAATATGTAACCCTGTTTGCTCAGCAAACAAATTGCTTGAATGAATAGCTGGGAAAAGCTATCAGTACAGTGTACCTCAAAGATGCCCACAAAAGTTTTACTTATATATATATTATATTCTCCTGATAAAATGTATGTTAGGACTTACAGCACATTTTTTATTCACATTTATATACACATATATACATTTACATTTAACTATATCCACTTAAATATACAAGCATGTATAACAGTAAGGTATAAAGAAATGATCATGACATAATCTTATCTTCTATAAGTAAATTTAAATAAAAAAATTACATCATTGCCACCTTGCTTGCTTATGTCCAAGACCAAAATTAGACTTAAATATCCTAATTTTATTTCATTTTATTCTATTTTTTCCTTTATTTAAACAGGTAATCTCATTGAGATCGAGATCTCTTTTTCAAGAGAGACCTGCATGTACATGTAAAACACATATAAAACACATTCAAAAGACAGGTGCGTATGATCAGTCATAGGTACAGGCAATATAGGCTTTGCATTTTAAAACATTTGAAAAAAGTATGGTATGAAATTCTTCCACCATGAGATCTAATGGAGAAGGAGATTGGATGCCCTATCTAATTAAATTTTGGTCTATTATATTATGCAAAATATCTATCTCAACCTGAAGTGGATTGACTCATTTTTTTCCATGCATTTAAAATACTGAAGATTGACACCTGGACCATGCAGGCAATGAGAAGTAACAGGGGCACTCTGAATGCCAACCGGCCTGTGACTAAACGAGCAAAGACTCACATCACAGCTCAAGATCATTAAGCCTTTAGGGTGGAAGATCACAGATATGTGATTGGGATGTTCTTAACTGGACATTCTAATGCAGATGTAACGCTCACTACGTCTAACTGAAAGCAATGGAATAGAATGCTGACAAAAGAAAAAAAAATTTTAAACCTAGAAAACCTAGTCTTTAAAGTGTTTGTTGACCATTTGTACATTAGGTGTTTATTAATGTTGTGTGGTCTCTCCCAGTCGTGTGTAGAGAAAAGGGACAGAGCTTCTTTCCTGTGTGTGTGTGTGTGTGTGTACACGAGTATGTGTGCACATTGCCTTCTGTAATGTAAAAGCTCAAGTGCTCCATCTTAATCTATTAAATCTTTATGAACATCAATGTTAACAGAGCGTCCTGTCTTGTCCCATTATGGGATCTTTATGGCTCAATAGTGTGTGCAGAGATTCATGAATGGCAGAGTGAGCTGAGCTGGCATTAGTCATTTTTTAATAAGGTCATGTACCATTAACTTGATACAAATCAATCAATTATTTCAACCAGCACATTAGTATGCATTCATGCGGCAATACTGACCCCCTGACAGACTGCACAGGAACATTAGTGTGGTTCACTGCTCACACACACACACACACACACACACACACACACACATGTGCACACACACACACACACACACACGCACACACGCTCACTCACACACACACACACACACACACACACACACTACATCACACAATGCTATTATATTTCTGAAATTAGTGATGATACTACCAATATTGGCATCTGTGCAAATAAATCAAAGGTGACCCACAACAGTACCCATACCGGAGACCGTAAAGGCCTGTCTGAAGACACTCTGTCTCGGAGGGAGGAAGGCAGCCTGTCCCCTTTCCACCAGCGCACACAGAGACCCCTCTCTCCCTTCAGACACCACTGGGAGAGGGGCCTGACCTCCCCCCAAAAAAAGGGGGTACAAGTGTACGCTGTCTATGCCCCCGTCTCACCTCGGGGTGAGATGAGTGACACTCCACATCCTCGCCCCTGTCACGTTAATCTGATCCGCCCCTCCCCCACCCATCACCTCCGCCCATCCCACAATGCGGGGTGACTTTATTGAGTGTACCTCCCGGGCACCCCCAGGGAGGAGAGCCCCCCCAATCTCCATCTGGGTCCCTGTGAACCCCACAACCCTATGCCCCTGTTCCCTGAACCTCCCCCCCCCCCCAACCTCCAGTCATGGTTCAAAGGACATAGATCTCATTTCAACTTTGGGGGGGGGGGGGGCGTGGGGACAAAAAATAGGAAATTTTCACTAGAATGTGTTTGGAGGAGACTCTCTGACAGTGCCACCCAATATAACATTATAGTATTTCAGAAGGGGGCATTTGATGTTTTCCCAAAGTTAGGGAGGACATGTCCCCCATCGATGTCCATGAGTAGAACATTAAATTTGATAGGTTGCAGGTTTTCTGTCACACACACACTCACGCACAAACACACGCACACATGCACAAAAGAAAGATCTCACCCTTTTCTCCACACACAAGTTGGAGGTCACCTCAGATGTGAAAGAAGGTGTTTATTATAGTTTTGTGTCCTTGTGAAAGGTAAAAACATATTAGTCGGACCCATTCATTTTCAGCCAACTTTCAGTGGAGAGTTTTGCTAAATGATAGGGTGTAACACACATACCCACAAATACACACATGCACATGCATGCAACTACACACACACACACACAGGCCAGTTGCCCATTCAATCAAATTCCTTTAATGCCGTTAGTGATAAAAGAACAACCTATTTCGCCAAGTCTGTAATTTCCCCATCTTTGATTGGCCCTGTGATTTCCCAACGCCGGCGCTGGAGCAGAGGACTGCGGGGGGGCATTTTTTGCTCCAGCCCAAGTCCGCCTGTTTCACGGTTGCCCTCGCCAGGAGCCCGCTGTCCAAAAGCGGCCGAAGACCAGCGGCTCTGCAGACGGCGCGGTGTGAGAGGGACTCTGTTCACGCGGAGACACGTCCCTGGAGTGGGCGCGGAAACACAGGCAGCATTCATCGGCAACAGAGCCCCAACCCCCTCCAACCCCCCCAACTCCCCCCGCTCTGCTCAGCCCCCCCCCACCCCCCCAGACCACACTCAACAAAGCGGAGATAGACTCTTTCAATGGAATCAATCGTGTATGTCTTATGTTCTTGTGTTGGGCCCGTTTGTGTCTCTGCGGGACAGGGCAACCTGGAATGCGTGCAGTTATTGTCCTTCTCTAATGACACAAAAGTACCTTTCCTGAGTGCTTCAAAGATTCCAGCTTTTATTTTTATGCAGGATTTATATATTTTTTTCTTTGTAAAGCAGCAGTAAATTCAAGGGAATGTCAGTAGCAGCGCATGGGCCAGCAACTGAAAAGTTGTGTCTGTTGACACATGAGTCAAGCGCACAGCTTGCTTTTGAACCGGGCTGTGTCTTTTGCTCTCGGGGTACCAGTGATTCTCCCCAAGACTGTGGTTGTTCATGAACTGTGGGGTCAAGGGCAAAAAAAAGAAAAGGGCAGTAATCCCCCTCCCCCCTCCCACCCTCCCACCCTCCCCCAAACATCTCCCCCAGGGGTCGCCATTATCACCCCTCCCACCCCTCATTTTATTTTGGAGTCTTTGGGGAGACAATATTTTTTAATTTCAGAAACACAATGAACAAGGTTCCCAGCAGAAGGTCCACCTTAATCTATCACCCCCTGCTTCACAGAGCTTGCTGCTTCCTGACAGCCACAGCATCGACGGGCAGGGGAAACAGACGTAATTAAGACTCATGAAATGCAAATGGTCTTTTATTAGACGGGGGTTACGGAGGGGGGTTACAGAGAGGGGTGGGGGGGGGGGGGCATCGCGGGCTCCATCTCCAGCGTTCCGCCATCTGCTTGCTATCAGGGAGAGGAGATGCTCGGGCCCGGAGTAATTTGTGGCTTTAATAATATGGGGGTGTTAATTAAAATGGAGAGGGGGCAAAGGGGTTGGGGAGTACGGCTGGCACAGATTACACGTTCATTCAGCCATCTGACCCCGGGGAGCCTCGCCCGCCTCCGTGCCCCGTCTTCAAAGGCAACCCCCCCCCCCCCCCCGGGTCTTGAGGTGCGCCCCCTTTTCCTCAGAGGGTTCACCTAGGAGGCACGGCTTCGGCTGTTTACAAAAAAATTTAAAGTGAGAACCAGCGGAGTGGTGGGCGGAGTCCGGATGGAACACGGAACACGGAACACGAGGCTCATTGGGCCACAGGTTTCTCCCCAGAGCGCTGGATCAAAGGGCCATCCTTTGACCTTTGACCTGGAATTTAAATTTTTTTTTGTCTGCCCCTCCCACCTCCCCTTTTCAGCGTGAATGCGAGCTCATTCTCCCAGCAGACAGGGCCCCGCCCATCGAGTGGCTGGTGTCTCCCGGTGCCCCGGAGTGCCCCTCAAGGTCACACACAGCTCAAGGTCGCCGACGCGCTTATTTTCCGTCTGAGCGGTGGGGTTACCCGGGGTTACCCAGCGGGGTTACCCGGGGTTACCGGCCGTATCGGGGTAATAAAGGAGCCTCAGCGGCCGCAATCCCAGCCAGCGCGTCCACCAGCTTCCCTCACACAAACACAAACACAAACACAGCGTATGATTGGGTCTCTCGCTTTCATGATGTCACTCCAACAGTTCTGAACATTTCAAACAGAGTTCCCGAACTTCTTTTCACCATTTACATTGTATTTCGTTCTTTGCCTCATGCTCCAAGAGTTAATTGTAGCATAAGGCAAAGAAAATATGCTCTGATGAATACTACCATAGATACAAAGTCTGCCTATGGCACAACAACAGAACAAACAAAATGTCGTTCTGAAACTCAGTGAGGTGACAGACATATTCCCACATACAGCAGGGGACGTCAGTACAGATCATGAAGGAAAGACATAACAGAGGATTCAGTGATTTCAATTTTTTTATCAAAAAGCATTTAACAGGTGAAAAAGGGGGAGCAGACACAAAGAAAAAGACAAAGGCCCAACCTGAATAAATAACAGCTAAGGTGCTAACGTGCTAATAACGTGTATGGTACTGCAAGTACTGCTCTGTGACTCCAGTTCAAATGCCCATCTTTCCCCACAAAACAAAATGGCTGTTTTTAATTACCCGAGCCGAGGAGCGATGCCGCAGACCGCAAGTGCTCGGTCCCTGCGGAGCGCGGATAGAATTCTGCACCCGCACCACGGATGGGTTATAAATAATGACAAATCTAATATGAAATTACCAAGGGTATGCGAATGCGTGCCACACAGGTTATTGCGCCTCTGAACCCCAATTATAGATTTCAATAGAGGCCAGTTTGCACGTGGGGAGTTAGGAATCTCTCAGGTCTATATGGAGCAAATAACTCTGGCTTAGAGCCAAGGTAACTATAGACGAGCTCACTCAGACACGCAAGGACAGCTGAGCGAGAAGCTGACCGACGCGACACTCTCGCGCATTCACACAGACACGCACGCACACGCGTGCGCGTGCACACCCGCACGCATGTACACGCCTACACAGTATGTGTACGTATGCATGCGCATGCGGTACGCTCACACGTACACTCGAGTTGCCAAAAATATCAAAAATTTACATAGAGAGCAATATTGTAAAGCACATGCACGTACTGAAGAGTCCCAAAGCATACACTACCCGCACACACAGTCAAAACACATGAAAAAATTTATCAATTTAGTAGTACTATCTAATATGTCTATATATAGTAATGTATTATGTTTAGGGTGAAGACATGACATATACTCTAAGATCTGATAGTCTACATGAATAACATAAATGATCACTGGTATTAGCTCTGAATGTAGGCAGATTAAAATGACAAAATAACACTGTTCCATGGCATTCTCACTCATCGAAGGAACTGGAACTACAAGAACCAGTCATGCCAGACTGTCAGACTGCTGGATTCAGACCCCCCAGCCCCCCATCTCTAAGTGGAGGTGCTTTAATTCAAGTGTGTCCTAGAGATGCCCCCCGAGTAAAAAATAAAATAAAATTAATAAATAATTACAGACTCGGAAACGTGAGAAAGTCCTAATGAGTTAAATGGCAGGAATGTGACACAGGGTCTCCTTTAAGAGGTGTGAGGGGCGTCTGCTCCGTACCACAGGGGTGGCATTCAGCCCCCAAACAGGGCTGTGCTTTATCCGGGGGGGAGGGCGGACGGGGTGCCCGCTGAGTACCCCGTAAAAGCCCCCCCGAAGGGGCGCCTGTGGGTCCCTCATAAACCCCCCAGCAGTCACCCAGACGCTGCTGGGGAAACACTTTCATAAAGGCGCACAGTCTTAAACGGGACGACAGAAACACACACACACACACACACACACACACACACAAGCACATATACGCACATATGCAATACCTCAACGTTGCCTCTGTATTGCAATGGTGGAATATTTCATATTTAATGTGATGAGAGAGTAATGAATTCAGAATAAACAAAGGTTAACACAATGGGCCAGACCATCCCAACACAGTCCCTCCCCCTAAGGATCTTAAATGAGAGATGCGGTTGGATATGAATAAATGAATTAAACATTGCATTTATATAGCACTTTACCAGATGCTCGAAGTGCATTACAGGCATCAGGGGGAAACTCACGTCAACCTCCACCAATACGTAGCACCCACCTGGGTGATGCACGGCAGCCATTTTCTCACCAGTATGCTCACCACAAATCAGCTGAGGCAGAGAGGGAGGGAACAATTATTAGCCAATCAAATCAGGGGACGAACGGGGAGAGCTGCAGATCTTTCTGGGTGTTGTTTTCAGCATAAAATCAATGACAAAGTCATGAAATGAAAGAGAGCAGCGGAGGTAAGTTAACTGGTCAAGTTAGAGGCTTTAATTGATCAATTCTAAGTATTGAGTAACGGAAAAGGCCAGCAGGCCCAGTGCTCTCTAACAGCAGTGCTGCGGACCCCTGTTCCAGCATTTGAATCATCACTAGGTAACCTGGCAACAGAATGAACTATGATTGACATGTTAGCTGATTTACCCTAACAATATAGTTGTTTTCATACCTCCTGCTATACAGTGACAGGCTCAAAGAGTATTAATTAGGCCTGTTCCAAATGTATTACTGTTCTTTGTGATCTATCGAATACACTTACGTGATTTTTTTTAGTATGCTTTGTAAGCAGTCCTGGAAAGGCCATCTGCTAAATTAATGTAAAGCAATGCAATTAATGGCTCGTCTGTGCGACTGAGACAGTTTCTTGGCCTGTTTCCGGCCCCATCCTGTTCTCAGAGAGTTCCGAAACCACCGACCGTCAGCCGCACGCACTTCCCGGGTATTTAAGGGGACGGCGGACAGGAAGCTGCGCCTCTGTGAGATGAGAGAGGACATCCGAAAATGACGCAGCGGCACATCGACGGAATTAATTACGGTAAATTAATCTTGTGCCGAAAAGAAGAACAGGAACACTGCCACCTTGTGGTTAATTCAGAGAAATTCAAGTATTGTGACTGAGCCCACGTTTCAAATTTATGAGCACCATTGGGATAAGTATATAGCCAATTAAAACATGTGCGCAAGCACACACACACACACACACACACATACACACACATACAGACGTACACACTCCTTTTAAATGCTACGCTCCCCTTCCAGCAACACACAACCCATTAAAAAGCGTTTACATTTCACTAATGGGAACGTTCAGATGCCTATATGTAATCATAATCATGACATCACTGTCATTTCAACGAAAAGAGAGGCTAAATCCGCCTCTGGGAAAAATGGCAGATTTTCCAGATTCCTTCTGCGATAGCGAGGAGCAGAAAGAACTGGGCAAAAGTAACGAGGCCCTGATTGCTCAATCCTAATTAGCAGGGTAGCATGAAAGCTCACGGACGCCCCTGAAAAAAAACAAACAATCAAACAATCACCCGCCATTTACACGGCGTAAACAGTGATTAGCGCGCAAAAGGCGAACGCTATAATCTTCCCTCTTCGCGTTTCCCCCCGTCGCCGGTACTAGACGGCTGTTTGGGCTGAAATGATCTCAACCAAAGGCTGTTATTTCAGGCTCAATCAACACTGTCTGCGTGGTAAATATCCAGCATCCCTTATTACCAGAGTATAGCATCCTTCATGTACCAAACCGCCAGCCAAAACTGGAGAACACGCCCCTGTCTGATATACTTATGATGAGCTCTATGGCAACAGCATACTAATAATGCTAATACAACCACTACTAGATCTAGTACTATAACAACAACGACAACAATAATAATAATCATCATCATAATAATAATAATAATAATAATTCAGAGTGTGTTTTAGAGCACACCTTTACTCAAGGGTAAATGTGCAGGGCTTATGTTTGCGTATGCTTTGTAATTATGTGACAGAACGTTGATCAGTGAATCAAACTGAGCAGGGCTTATGTCACTTGGCTTTTACTGACATATTGTGAATGAAAAAAACAGGTGGTGTGTCCTCACCCCTCCCTATAACCGTGTAATAACGCTGTTATTATCATTATCGTCCTGCGCTGTGGGCGTGTCGCAGGGGATCATGGGAGATTAAATAAAGTGCTGTTATTCATAGGGGTGCTCTTGACCTGGATCAGTGCACTAAATCAGATCAGAGGCTCTAAAATAGGGTTATAATAACACAGGAATAGCAGACGTGTACGCACACACACCCCCACGCACACCCCCTTCACAGCATTCCTCCCATTAACAATCAAAAGGCCATATGGCAAACATATTCCTATGGTTCATTTGGTTTTATGACTGTGTTTTAAAGCGTGTGTGGGGGTGGGGTTGGGAGGTGGAGGGGGTGTGCGGCGATGGTATAAATAATACAGTCCACAGGCTGTCCATTAAAGAGGTTTTATTTCTATTAGTGCGGAGGGCCGGCGCTGTGGGACCATTCAGTCTCAGAACCATAATTACAGACGAAAAACAGGACCGTGGTACACCCCTCTGTAGTCTGTAGGTACGGCCCCTGATGCAGCAGAGCGTGAAGGCGAAGAGAGGGAGGGAGACTTTTAACCCTGTGCAATCTAAGATCTGTAATACACAGTCAAATATTCCTTCTAATGTGTAAAAACAAATGTTTTTTGTTTTTTTTTAAATGCTAAAAAAATCAAAAAAAAAATTTTTTTTTAAACAGACGAGCAAACCAAAGAAGAAAAAAAAATAGAATAATGGAATGGAATAATGTGATAGACTGATGGTGTGATACAATGGTGGAATGTTGATGTTCGGAATAATTATTGATCGCTGTGCTTCTGTTGGTGTGTGTGTGTGTGCGTGTGTGTGTGTGTTTCTGCTTCAGTAACAGTGCATGTTTCTCCTATTACACATATTAAAAATTCTATCCCATATTTGCCCTGTAAATCATTTTGGATAACACCATTTTCCAAATTAGCACATTAAACGTTTAAATAATACATGTTAAATGATTGTATAATACTGTACCTTTTGTGAATAAATGATGGATCCTTTCGCATTATGGAAACACACAATATAAGTGTCATTACAAGACACTCAAATACTAATAAGACAACTGTCCATTGGATCATATGACTATGTCGTGGTTAAATTATGCGTGTAGTAAATTATTAAACAATAATTTCCCATGACAGGATAAAACACGCTTATGCCTTTGTTTAAATGCTCTGCTATTTGGAAAAAAATAATACCACCATAAGTATCATATTACTCTCAATTAATTACAGACATGGAAAGACACAAAGGCTCTATAATAGTTGTGTTTGTTTTAATCTCAGTACCAAAATGCTTTATTTACATAATTGCACAAAAACCCATTAAATTATTTTAAGAAAACTCAATTATCGGGTGCAACTTGCACATTGTTTGTCTTGCCATCTGAAATGAATGTCACCTTTCAAACAAAATGTGTCAAACAAAAATTTGCAATAATTGTGCATCAGCAGAAACCTATTCTGCAGCTGTGACTTAGCTCGACAACAGAAGCATCTAGGCAGCATTTACTAAAGGTCTGACACCACAATAATGAACAATTCATATGCATTGTCTGTAGCATCTAGCTGTGAGTTTTATTTACAAAATGAAACTATTATTTTTTTTTGTTCCCTTATAATCTCAAAAATATTCCTTGGTAAAATAAAGGAGAGTATTTATTTATTTATTTGTTTATTTTCAGGAATAATCTCTAAGCATTAAAAAAATAAATTACGATATTGTATGAGATGCAATCAAACATACATGTATTTTGTAACTTTTTGTAGAATAGACATCTCACTGATGCCATCAGCTTATTTAAATGGTGCCCACACACACACACACACACACACACGCTCGCACATGCACACACACACACACACACACACGCTTGCTCATGCACACAAACACATGTACATACATACACACACACACTCACACACGTGTACACTTAACAAAATATCTTCATTAAGCCTTACGAAAACCCACATTAAATTATATAATTTTATTCCACTTTATGTAACAGCAAGCTTTAATACCTGCCAATTATCATTTGTCGCTATAACATCAGAGCCTGCTTTGAGTACAATTTGGTAACCTTGGAGACCTACAGACACCATATGCACACACTGACACCGCTTTGCAATTTCAGTTCATTAAGTTGTCACAGCTCTCCATCAGTAATTTGCATTATGATGTAAATGCTTTAAATGATGTCACTCCAACATCATAAAAATTCAATGACAAATTAATCAATAGTCAACATGCTCATGTTTTAATAATTGCATTTCATTGTGCCACTTTTGTCTTGTGAGGACAAATTACTTTAAAACATTTACTGATGTTGAAATTAATGTGAATGAATATGATTAGTTCTGCCAATTAACCATTGGGAATATTAGTCCGATTGTTCAATTTGTCTCCTAAGACAACAAACAGATAGTTGCACAATCAAGAGACACAATAAGCCTGTTGACATTTTCTTTAGATTAATATTAAGACTAGAAGGTTTGAGAAAGTGTAAGAGAAGATTAATTCAGCGTGCCTGTAGACTGTAGAAATACCATTAGGCAAGCTTAGTGTGGTCATAATAGTTCAGCACAGCGCAAGGTTAGCCCGTTCTACAAAGTGGAGATCTCAAAATCAAGTCCTGGCGGGCCACACTGTGTGCTGACTTTCGGTGAGTCTCACCACGAGTGCTTAGTATAAGGTGCTGATTGGCCAAAGGGTCCATGACATGCTTTGTCTCTGCGGGTTGTAAGTGGCTGCTGATTGTGACAAACACACTGCGGATGCTGCGTTCAGTTTGAGATCCCCGCTTCACAGCGTGGCGGTTTTTAGGAGCGGCCGTAACTCACGGCGACAGACGGGCACTCTGGGCCGCTGACCGGCATCTGGACAACACCTGGGGCCCCCGGGGGTCAGCCGAACAAGTGCTAAACCATGTGGACACTTCCCCCACCCGGATTCCAGACGTCAGGGGGGAAGGGACGGGACGGGACGGGGGGTTAGACAGAGGGGGACAACAACACAAATGGGACGAAGTGAGAACGTGTGTCAAAAATACGGAGCACTGACACAGATGGCAAAAA
This sequence comes from Anguilla rostrata, assembly GCF_018555375.3. Lineage (NCBI taxonomy): Eukaryota > Metazoa > Chordata > Actinopteri > Anguilliformes > Anguillidae > Anguilla > Anguilla rostrata. Next base: position 59,975,655 of record NC_057934.1, read on the forward strand.
AAAAATGCACAAATGCCACAGCCCTTTCTCTCGTTCTTTTTTTTTGTTCTGTCCACTCTTTCCCAACGAAAAATGAGACTTTTTTTTATTAATTTTTTTTTGATTAATTATCGTGGGTTCACATTCATGAAAGCATCCCAGACCATTAAATAGTAAATGGTAAATGCTTAATTAAACTGTTTTGTTTGGACCACCTTTACTTGTGCAATGGACAGTAATGACAGGAGAATTTGATAAATTATAGTTATCGCTTGTCATCGTAATCTGCAGTTTGCACAGCGTATCCGATCTGTCCCAGAGTGCATTTGGCATCCTTTGCAAGCAATCAGACCCGTGCAGGAAGAGTCTCGTATCTCTGGACATCATTGTTTCTCTCATGTTGCAGACCATTAGCTCCTGTGCCAGGTGAATGCACTGGTCTGTTGAACTGCACTGTGCTTGAAGGGCTCAGATCACCTGTTACCTGCACAAAGCTATCGCTTACCTGTCCTACTGATGTAGATATGCAGGATTAGCATCCGTCAGACAAGGTGCATGCTGACACTCAGACCTCACACCTTCGGTAGGTAAACAGAAAAAAATAACTGCAGCCAAAAGAGCACTTCTGCTGTCTTAGGGCAGGAAGTGTAAGGCCCAGCTCCTATTGGTGTCTGTCTGCGCGAGTACCAGCTCAGATCTCTCCCCCTCTAAGAAGCCCACTGCGGGAATCGCCTGACAGATGGGAGATAGTCCGAAGTGGGGTTCAAAGCATAACAGGCGTTTGTGATGCTATCTTTTGGTTTTCTTCTTTAATGCTACTTTGATGGTGGAGTTCTGGAAAACCACAGGGTGGATCGGGGAGTGCGCGGATAAGTCCTTAGGGTTCTGAGTCCTGGGTTGAGCAAAGAGTTATCCTGTTGTTCCACTTAGGAGTGTCTGAAAAGTTGTCTAAATGTAGCAACCCATAGCCGGGTCCTCAGAGGTGTGTCAGAACATGAAAAGAGAGATTCTTTTGAGGAGAGGAGCTCAGGCCAGACCCAGGGGGGAATAGAAACAGGAAGTAAACAACGGGATAAGAGGAAACAGGGAGAAGCACTTCACTCCAGGAGGACAGGATAATGAAAGAGGAACGGGGGTCGTGGGTCACGGGGGAGAGGGGCGAGGAGAAAGGTGCTAATCACACGTTGAGGAAGTTTAGCCGGGCCAGCTCAGGAGGAGGATGTGGGATCCAGCAGGCGGATAATCGTTAACAGATGACGTGAAAGGCGTTGAGTCTCAGGTGCGGCGCGGCCGTGGACACAACAGGACCATAAATCGCATCGCTAATTTGTCCGCGTCGAGGCGGACCGTTAGTCAGGAGCCCCCCCCCCCGTCTCCGGGAGGAGCGTGATTACAGCGGTAATTATGTTCTAACAGCCGAGAGAAGCCACGGCCTCTTCGCAAACCGCGCTGGTTTTAATCTGTCAAACTCAGAGGGTGAAACGAATATGAAGACAATCTGCGGTTAATACACGACTTTCGGAAGGGAAGGATGAAAGGAGGGCATTTGGGAGAATGTTTATCGTACGTAAAAGAGTGTGCTTTGTGACAAAGCTAAAGGCTGATTGAGCTAATAGCTCAGGAACATTAGCGTGGTTCAGTTCACACACACACACACACACGCACACAACACACACACATACACACGCACACACGCACATTGATTGTGCAGCCCCTCAGCTGTGTTTTGGACCTCTTTCACAAAACAGTGGGAATCAATAGCAACAGGCTCGCCACATTAACGTTATATACCCTATCGAGCGGCCAGTTAATATGCACACGGACCTCAGGCCGGACATCTTGTTTCTCCAGGAATGCCTCTTCAACGATTTTGCAGTCTTTCAAGAGTGATCATACTGTATGAGTATAAAGCACAGAAACGCTGGGGTCGATGAACAGCCTCCCGCTCTCTCAGTGCGCAGAGGCCGCGTATCGACCGCTCCTGGCGGGCTGACCTTTTGGAACTGGACGCGCGTCGGGTGCTATTGCAAACGAGCAGCCTCACCCGGCTGCTGACCAGGGACTGGTTCGTATTCAGGGTCGTTCTCGCTGCCTCATCAACGCCCTGCGGGGACAATGATGAGCCGTCCTGTATCTGTGGCCTGGGGGAGGGGGGCTTGGGGGGGACACACGATTAACGCCGAAACCCCCTTACATCTCTCTCTCTTACTCGCCCCACAAATAAAGGATTATAGCCTGCAGGTATGGAAGACGAATAGCTGGATCCCAGACACTCGTTCCCGAAATCGCTGGGGGACATCCCATCATTTCGGGGGCTGTGTGACGGGGGGGGGGGGGGGGGGCTGATTGAGCACTAGCTGCTGCCCGTTGAGCCAGCGGCTGATCTCTTTATATGCTAATGAGCTCGTTTATGAAGTTATCAGGGGCGGTGATTTGTAACAGCTTGCCGGATCAATAGGGGCACTTTTTGTTCTCTCCGCGCCCCTCCGCGGGACGGCTTATGTTTCAGGGGGGCGGGTGGCAGGGAGGCAGGTGGATCCCCTCCTTTATTTGGCCTCTTCCTTTCTTTTTCGCCCCCCCACCCCCCATCCCTCGCCTCTGTGTGCTCCTGGCTACCAGCTGTTCCCGCTCGCCGGGGTCGTGACCTCTCGGATGCCGAGCCCGCGGAGGTGAAGGGGAATCCAGCCTCACCTCGTAAAGAAGTCTCTCTCTCTCTCTCTCTCTCTCTCTCTCTCTCTCTCGCTCTCTCCTCCCTCTCTCTCTCTCTCTCTCTCTCTCTCTCTCCTCTCGCCGCGAGCTCGGCCCGTCCAGCGCGCGCCACAGATAAGCGCTCGTAACTCACTCGGGGTCAGAGGTCACGCGCAGCGCCCCATAACTCACACAACCGGAAATCTGATCCTCGGCGAGCCGTACGTCCCGCGCGTTTAAAAAGGATAAAAACCCGCAGAAAGAGTTCCAGGTGCGGATGAATATTCATGAGCAGGGTCACGGCTGCTTGTTTTGATTTCTGGTTCTAATAACTGCCGTTATTTTGGCTGGACGGCCGCGAATCGGCAATCATGGAGGAATCGGCACGTTTCCAGGTTCCAGGACGCTTATCGCTCGTGAATATTCACGGAGTGCAGTGAAGACGGCAGACCTGGCCTGCCGTCTTTAACGCCAAGCAGAGCTCTTCAGCAGAGACAAGAAGAAGGCTCTTATAATAAATCTGCTGAACTCTGTTTCCTGGACGGACTTTCTCGTTTTTCGGTGCGAATGTATTCACCCTCGCTTCAGCGCTGGGACAGGGCTCGTTTCGGACAGAGAGGAACAAAGCCTGTTTCCGTAAGAGAAAGGGAAACTAAAATGCTAATCCAGCCACTCCAATAGCTACGGTAAAGAAGAACTTTGTGACATTTTAATGCAAATGTTAAATACCCCAATGAAAGGGAAAGCCCTCCTTCTCTAAGAGGCCAGAAGAACCCTAATCTTATATGACCTCTTAAATGGCTGAAACAACTTTCCATTTTCAATGACGGCCGGACAATGAGGTGAATTCTCCTCTCTAAAAGCGTGTGGAATCACTCATTAACTGGGTAATTATGTGCTGTAAAAAACACATTGTCTTAAAGGAATAATGGATAAGGGGGAGGAGGGCATCCTTTTTAATTTCAATGGGATGTTTTCTTGAGGAGAATTACCCTCATATGGAAATCCCCCCTCCCCCCCTTCCCTTCTTCAGGCCTATACTTTCACCACAAGCCTGGGCCTCAATTAGGCCTCACAACTGAAGTGGGTGGGGGGTGAGAGGGGGGTGTTGGAGAAACAATCGACCAGTTTCCCATTAAAAGATGAAAGGGCTATTCTTCCTCTGGACCTGGTGGCAATTTCAGCGGTATGAAGCCACCAGAGCCTTTCATGCGGAAGTGATTACCAATGTGGAAAGACAATGGGATTAGGTAACCCCCCCCCCCATCCCCCACCCCCCACACCAAAGTCCGAGGGTCCCTTTGCTGGGTAAAATTACAGAGTAAAGAGTGGATAATGAGAGATTGAGTAGAGCTAATGGACTTATTCTTCAGCTAATGCTTCTCAACCCAGCCCTCCTCTTGTGACCTGCTAAAATAAAGAGAGAAAGAGAGGGTTAATATATGTAGTGGACTAGCAGCAAATTATTTCACAGCTTGCCATAAAAAGAGGGACAATCAGTGAACATATTAGGATTGGCCTATATTTGTCTGTACACCATTTGTCTAGATGTATGTTTAATATGATCCACTGTGTATGTTCTTTTTCTGTGCTTTGGCTACATAAGAAAAATCTTGTCATGCCAATAAAACATTTTGAATACGAAATTTGAGAGGGATGAAGAGGGAAAGAGAATGGCAGTAAGAGAGAGAGGCAAAAAGAGAGGCATAGAGAGAATTAGTGAGGGAGAGAGAAAGAGGGAGAGAGAGAGTGCTCATAAATCAACCATCATAGTGGGCATCACCTCATAAGTTTGTGTTGGAAAGTTTCTTCAATTCACTTTTGTTTCAGTCTGACTTTTATAAAAAGGCTCCTTGATCCCCATGCCACCCGCTTTCAGAACTAACTTTCACTTGGCATGCCCCCCCCACCTCCTCCCCCCCCACCCCCCTCAGTGGTAATGGGGTGTTTCTGGGCCGTGTCCCTGGAGAACAAAGTGAGTTATTGCGACGGCATCTTTGCTGTACAGTAGTGTGTGTTTTTGGAAAACGCTAGCTGTCATACCTGAGAACCGCAGAACAGCAGCCTCGTCTAGGTGCGCGTGCAGCTTCGCGCAGTCGCGCTGAAAGACAGGGTGTTCCTTGTCGGGACGTGTGCGAGCGGGCTTGTCAAAATATCGGAAACTTGGCGAGGTGATAAAACAATAACGATTTTACACTTACGAGGGGTCAGAAATGAATGGGTACTGTTATACACACTATGGAAAAAAAGTTGTGCGATAGCTAGTTTATGGAGAAATGACACGAATGCCAAATTCTAAAAATAACGTAGACAAACACACACGCGCACACACACACACACACACTCACACACACGCACAGGCACCACACACACATGCACTACATACATACACACACACACTCACACACACACACACAAACGAGCGTGCCAATAAAACAGCCGCCTCATTTTGCCTCCGCCTATGGATTGGTTACATTAGTTATTACTGCCTCCATAGTTTTCAGAGGTTAGCACAGTAAATCAGCATTAGCGCCTGAGTAATGCTGAGTATACCGTACCTGTGAGCGGCGGCTCTGAAAACACCAGTATCCTGGGTTATCCTCGCTAACGGCTCACATGACTCAGACGAACGCACTCCCCCCACCCCCCCCTCACGCATGCGCCTCGTCCCGGGGGAGGAGGGCTCCCCCCCCCCGGCCTGCCGGGAAAAAGGGGCGCTGACTCACCCTCGCCTCACCCTTGCGCCTTGGCAAGCAGTCGCCGTGACAACTCGGTGGATTTGTGGCCCCGGCCGAATTAGGAGCCAATTAGAGCCAATTGGGCTGGCGGCGTCAGAAGATTTATCGCCGTAAGGAATTGATTAGCGGGCCCCGGGAGCCGATCTGATGTGGAGCTCTGGGCAGTTCTGAGTCAGGGCACCCTTCACCTGGGGTTAACCCTTTCAGTGCTGCTCCTGCTCGCAAGTAGGGAAAAAAACACAGAACTTCTACCTTCAACAAATAAATGTGCCAATCGTCGAGGGTTAAAAAAATCGTGAGGTGTGAGCATTTAATCTATGCCCAAGTACCCCTTCTAAACGCTTGTCTGGTCTTAATATTGTGTCTGCACCCAGTGTCCACAGGGTCAAAAATGATCTACCCTTGCTGGACACCCTTCGATTAAGCCTCTTCATTTAATTATAAACCCTTCATTGAATTACAATCAATATTTTTCATGTAGAAACAACCTGTCGCTCATTAATAAATTGGTGAAAAACTGTTTTCCTGCCTTACAGTCTAGAGAAATGGCCTGTTCTGCTATAGGACTTCTGCAATCAGTTGTGACATTGATAATTTGATGTTGTCTCTGCTAGCTGTCTACATTTTCTCTGTCCGTTTGTGTGTGTGTTTGTGTGTGTATGCGTGTGTGGAACCAGACGCCGTTGAGGGGGAAGGGTTCAAAGACTTTTAAAATATCGAGAAAGACTTTTTTCAATGGACAGAATGTGTATCCAGAACGGTAGCCCTTGTCTAAAAATAACTGGCCGGAACAAAAGGAGGAAAGCCTTGAAAATTCTGGAACTGGAACTTCCAGTAGAACAACGGATATAGAAATATGCAGAACATTCGTCAAAGCTTTCAGAAGAAAAAAATATGATCTGATATGTCAATATAGAAAAGGCAGGTTTGTGATGAGCTCACTAGATTTGTAGCTAATAGCTCAAGCCTGAGCATCAAGCCCCAACATAGCACTGAAGAAGCCATTGTTCATTCTCCTCATGGTTAAGGAGCATGTGGTTCAGCAGGCCAGGTTTGAACACAGAATCCCCCAAAACCTATTGTTCATCACCCACCCCCCACCTTCCCCACCCCCTTCAGGAAGGTTCAAAAAAAAAAAAAAAGCTGAAAGCAAGGACCTGGAGTGCAGCCATACCCTGCTGCACATGAGAAATGTGCTTTATTTCTCCTCTTTGTGTCCCTCTCTTGGTTCCACAATGTGCCACAAACCACCTATACTGCTACTCCAGAAAGGAGATGGACCAACATTTAGGCAACTATTAACCCTGGCTTTATGCCCCAGAGAAAGGAGGGATAAGAGCCCCCACCCCCCAACCCCCCCCAAAACTTTTGTGACGAGACCCCATTGTTGGCCCCGGGTAAAGGGTTCTGCTAACTATTTAAGGGAAATGTATGGAAAAGAATCAGAGAGGAGGGCACAGGGGGCAAAGGGTTGATTGACAGGTTAGCTGAGCAACCTGCCACCACCAAACTAGGATGGTGAGGGTGGGTGGGGGGGTTGGTAGTTTAGGGGTGGGTGTAGGATAAATCTTATCATGAAACCATAAAACAGATACATATGAAATGCCGCCAGAAAGATAAATCATGATTTTGGAGAGGCGGAGATTAATTTCTTGCTTCTTGATCTGTGATTGGTAGAGCAGGTTCCTGGGGAGCTGCCTCCCGTCTGAGCGCGTGCAGATAGGAGAGGGTTGGGCTTTACGGAACAGAGGGGAATTATAAAATGCTAAACAGCAGTCTGGGTAGCAAACCGATCGCCTCACCCTGCAGTGATCAATGAGGGAAAGACCAGGCACAAAGGAGGAAAGGCAAAAATAAAAAGAGAGAAAAGAAGGGATGAAGGGATGAAGTTGGGCGGTATAAAAAAATGAATTTTTGAAAAATGAACTGAAAATTTATTTCAGTTAATGTGCAAAAATATTGCTAGTGCTCATCAGTCAAATCCATGCCTACAGTTTTCCAGCAGTGGGAAAAACATTCACCCCTCTGATTTGCCATGTCAGGAGTGAGGGAGAGAGATAGAGAGAGAGAAAGGGTGGGGAAAGAGAGCGAGAGAGGATTCAGGATTAAAGCTCATTAAAGCTCTCACAGGGCGATTCTCAGACACGTTGCTAATGCCTTAAATTAGCCGCCCCCTCGTCAACAGTTTATGAACATGTTGGGGTTTTATGGACCCAGAAGCCCCACGGGGGCCCATAGCCCCCCTTCACTTCCCCCTCAATCACACCTCGCCCCCACACACAAGCCCCATGGTCCCCTTGAGCTCCTTGTCTGGGGATTTTTGAACTTATCCAGCACAAAATTGAATGTTTATTCTAGAACACTGTTCTTTGCTAAGGGTTCTATTTGAATAGTTTGTGTGTCAGTTTTGTGTGCCTGACTGTATGTTAGTGTATCTAACTGTGTGTTTGGGTTCATAATTGAGTATTATACTAACCGTGTGTTTGTATGTCTGACTGTGTATTATTGTGCCTGACTGTGAGTTTGGGGCTCTGATTGTGTGTTAGTGTGTCTGACTGTTTGTGTGTGTGTGTGTGTGTGTGTGTGTATATGATCCTTGGAAAAAACAGAAATCAAATTTACCCTTCCCATAATAACATATTTTGAGAGAAGCATTTTAATCCATTTTAGTAGTGCATTATTGGCAGTAAAAGCAAAGCATTACTTTTAACATTTTCACAGCATACATAACAACAACCTTTCTGTAACAGCAACATGACACTGACGATATATTTCATTGTTCCCCAATTTTGAACCGATGTGTATGTCTCTGACGTTTACCACAACACTACTCACTCGCTACTCTTAGCACGGACAACTACACCGGAAGCGCGTGAGCGTTCCTCTGGCACACTAGCCCGCAGGCCAGCGAGTATTTTAACACCCCACAGTCCCGCACGGTGGCAGTAAGCACTCAGCGTCGACAGCAGAGGGACTGTATCTCTCATCTCATTTAGAACCTCTGCGGCTCGTCGCTAGGCGCGTTGCCGGGAGACACAAAGGACGCGGCGACACCCTGGCTGAATTAAACCTGTCCTACACCCGATGGCGGAAACCCAGCCGTGCCGTCCTGATCACGGCTGCTTAACGACACAGTCCGGCAGCGCGCCTGCCAACGCCATCGCCCTGGCGACCCCGCGGCGATTTTGGCGACCGTCGAGCCTCTCTGCACCCCATTTGTGTGTTAAGTCAGGTGATTGATCATAGAACTGAGAGTACCTTTCACATTTGCATAACTTGGAAACAGCATGGAGAGTGTGGGGGGGGGGGGGGCTGGCTTAAATAAAACCCACACATATATATATATATGCAAGCATGACACAGCAGAAACCTGCACAAGCCATTGGCTGACGGTGGATGATACTTATGATACATTATGTTCTTAATCAGGTAAATTGAACATGTGACCAGTCGTTGTGCCCCCATTAATTAACAGGGTTTTGTATCAGCAATGCGTAAAGCATGCAGTTAACGCTAACCTTCAGAAGTGTTACCCCTTTGTGTGGGTGCAGTGCTAACACAGACAGCATGTACGCACATGTGGCATTGTCAGAACTGTGCATGCAAGTGCATGTGCAAGTGATTACAGATTCCTTTCAATCAGATGCACAATTTTCTGTCTGTCAAACATGAGAGAGAGAGAGAGCAAGAGTGAGAGAGAATTAATTAAAGTAATTAAATAAGAACCTTAATGTAGTTAAATAATTAATTAAAATCCCCTAGAGTATTAAAAACCTATGTGAGTTGTTCATCATGTTCTACAGCTCATATCCTATATTACTTATTTATTTAATTGTAAGTAAGTCATTTTTATGTGCGCTGACTCATGAAGTAACGCTTTCCCACGTGTCTTGGTCCTCTGTTTCGTGTTATATTTTTTAAAAAAGAAAAAAAGAACTTGTCCCCGACCCGAATGTGTTGCCCAGTTTTTACGAGTGCAGTGACAGCAATGGGCTGCAGCCATGGTTTTAACCCTTTTGAAGAGTAGGTTTCTTGGAATAATTTATTTAATTTCTTTTTTCATTTTAAGTCGGTGTTCTGGAACGCCATTGTTTTCAGTTACCAATAGCGAATGCTACATCATCATTAAAATGAGATCTTACAGTTAATTCAGTGAATGATGGCCTCAGATACAACTGCATTTGGCTACAAACGCTTTACTAGATGTTTATAACAACTTTGCTACGGCTGTCAACCTAATTATAGTAAAACAAACTGTGAAAACAAAAGGGATCGTCACCTGGCTAACTTCAGTCGTGATTAACGTGAAAGAGCACGGAGAGGCAGAGAAAAGCGTGCTTTGTACTAATAACCGAGTAGAGGAAACTGATGTTTCAGCATCATGACTTGAAAACAGACTCAAGCACAAAGCAAACTGAAGTGCTGTCTGTGCATTAAAAGACTGGCCACCGGGTCTTATCTGACCACAGAGACTGATGAACATCTGAGAAAAACACACTGGCGAGGGCAAAGCGCACAACGCGGGCACTGAAAGCAGTGGGCACCGGCCGAACCCACTCACAGAGATACGTGGCATCCCCAACTGCTTTCACTTTTAAACTCAAAACACCGGCCATTTTGTTTATATTAAACACACGCTGTCTCATGCCTGTTGGCCTCTAAACGTACACTATGTCATGTTGATGACGACCCATTAGAGATCGTCACATTACATTGGCGGCATTTGGTGGGCACTCTACCCAGAGAAACTTACACAGATTCCACGTTTTTTAGTGTGCAATCCATTCATACAACGGGATATTTAGTGAAGCGGTTCAGGGGTCCCCTAATTGTATTTTTCAGGGGTACAACAGCAGGGTCCTGCCTCTGAACTGGTTGCTTGGAACCAAGCTCCCCTGATTCAGGTTCAATGCAGCCAGACAGTTGCTTTTGGACCAAGTGATTGTGCCTCATTGACAAAACTTTTCTTAAATTATTCCTACTTTTGTTCTGAAAAATGTTCCTATGATAAACCATAAGGATTCATACCATATGCACAGACCTTTTTTCTGCATATGCCAGGTGTATGAGATGATGAATGCTGACTGTTTGTAAATTTTGTGCACAATCCAGTTCATGTGATTAGCATAAGGAAACAGCCATGAACAAATACAGATAAGACAAAAACGATAAATGCCGAAATGTTCATGGAAACGTTCTTACATACAGTTTACGATCAAATGTGACCGTGCACATGTTTGGTGAACGAGGCAAATTGTCTCCACAATCTCTCTCTAGTTTGCAATTCAGTTTGATATTAACACTGGGTACTGCTTACATAGTGTTAATTAACAGAACATCGGTGGCTATAATTAGGCAGCCGTTTTCAATTAATTGACATTTAATCATGTGCCTTTCATTTGCTTGCAGTAATTACAGTGTCAGAAAAAAAACCCTGCGGTGTTTACTGATTAATCAAACGCAACCAATTAGTATTACTCAGTATGCCTTACAGATTGGCTACTATAAACACATAAATATCCAAGAGGAGTGATTCCTTCTGCAATATTATACCGAGCAAGAGAATGAATAACTGGTTTATTATATCTGATTATATCAGATGAAGACTTCATGTTTTTTTATATTTATATATTAACACAATCGACCGTACAGTCTGTCGCACTACACAGTAAAACTTTCAGTGTTGATTCATGTCTGCAAGAGATCAATCGGGAAATGAAGGTCAGCCTACTCTACCAGTTCATTTAAGGTTAACAACATTTTGCTCTGAAATTACCATAGAAAACAGAAAAGACCACTCTAGCGAGCAGAACATTCTCAGTTGCAATGCCTCCCGATTCCGACAGCTCCTTTGCTCAATTTTACCCTTTGAAGAGTAGGGGCTCAATCCTGGACTTGGCGTAACACAAACGTAATTGTCTTTGCTGGTTTCAGTCAGGCGCAGTTGTCAATTTCCCGTCAAGTGCCTACGCCATGGATACTGAAATCTGGACCTCAAATCCAAATCCAGCCCTGGTTTTCTTCTCCTCCAGCTAATTAACTGAACAATTAGTGCTGCCGATTGGCCAGAGCGTCTTCACACCTGACTCCCAGGTAAAGGGAGGGTGGAAAACCAGCAGTTCTTGGACCTCGAAGGGGCCGTGATTTGAGTAACAGGGGCCTAGGCTGTTAAAATGGGCAAATGACCTTTCACCCATGCGGGCGGACGTTACGCCCGAGACACACCTAGTAATGAATTAAGCCACTAAGGCTAGCCCTTTAGAGCCTTGTGGTTGAGCCATCCACCGGGAAACTAGAAAATGAAGCCTCCCCGTGGCGTGCTTCAACCCAGGACCCCCTTGCTGTGAGGTGCCACCTCTTAAACTCACCAGTTGAGTGAGAACAGACAGCAACAAAGCACGTGGCTCGCCAGGACCAGGGTTGGGGGGGATCATTGAATTTTTACGACCGACAACGGTTCGAATCGAAATTAAATCCACTCTGGCGTGAATTCAGCTCGCGGCGTCGCAGGGAGTCGCTTTTAGCGCCAAAACTGTTCAGAGTTTAAAAGAAAGAAAGAGAAACTAGGCCCGTTAGCGGAGCTGATTAGCGTAGCTCCCCGCAGGAGGGGCGTTAAAAGGCAGCGCCGTCTCCCCGCCATGCGATTGTGTCGCGGCGGCATTTGAATAATTCCGCTGTTTACTTTGTGAATCGTTCGCTTCGTGTTTATTTCCATCACAAGGGGCCTTTCGTGTCGGAGCGCGGAAGAAAGCGGAAGGCGTTGATTGGAGAGGCCTTCGTCGTCTTCAGCCCTTTTTACTGTCGCTGATGCGATGGCATTTGGTTCCCCCCCCCCCCCCTTAGGATTAACATTACAGGCAGCTTTCCCCGTAAACAAAGTCGTCGAAATCGCACCGGCAATTTCGAGCTAACAAGAGAGGCGCGCGCGGAGGGGTAAACACGCCAGGGCTTGTTCTTTCGCTTTGTTCTCTCGAGGCCTCGCGTTTTCCCCGCTCGTTACTGTTTCCCGCTTCCCCAGCGCCGAGGCGTTTCTTTCGCTCTCTTCGACTTCAAACGCACCCCGTTTTTGAAAGGAAGGCGGCATTTTCAGATTTTATTTTTTTTTCGAGGAGGCTGTGAGAGTCTTGAGCAATGTCTCTGCTCAGCCTCGGCTTCCTTCGCCATTTATTCACTTTTTTTTGCAGCTCTGTGGAAAACGAGGTGAATCAAACCTCTCAGGCTCTGTCTCTAACTGTCTATTCCCTGAACCTCCCAGAAGGAATCCCACAGAACTCCTTGTCAGGACTTACTGAACTTGTGACTGAAGTGACATTTGAGTATTTCTGTTTGGCTTGCTCTGGTGTCTGACACAGTTGACAAATGTGATTTGTGTATACCTCACATATGCATGTCTGTTTGCACGTTTATTTGAATGTCTTGCACATCCAGTTAAGGTTTTAGACTTAGATCCCATTCCTCCTTGCTGTTACATTTAAGGATCCGTCTACGACGCCACTCCTGCATGCTTAATGCACGAGGTTATTTGCCAATATAATGTTGGAGACAAGACAAAATTCAATGTCGAGGATTTATGTTCATGTCCTGCGCCAGTGGACTCCAACCAAGACTACCTCTTGATGTCAGATTTCACATGCTTAGACTTAGCCAGCAACTGTCAAATGTGACGTGAGTTGGGTTTGTCAAGAAATTAGATTCACACGTTGTGTGAAAAGAGAAGCACAAACAGAGGAGCGCAAACAGGGCCTCTGACTTCTAGAACGTTCCTGTGTTCCAGAATGTTTTTGGTCCGGGTTGTCGGCCTGGCAGTCTGCCTGACCGAGAAGGCCATGGAATCCTGGGAAATGTAGTTCTCCCAAGCACATAACGACTGATACTGGTGCCACTGGCGGAGGGTCTCCAGGCTGAGCCTTACTGTAGTGAGAGGCCATTCCGGTCTCTGAGTGGGTGCTGTGGTCAAAAATAGGGGAGTGGGGTAGTGGGCACGGTCTGTCCAGCAGCACTTCCCAGCCACCAGAGGGCGCAGCGGGAGTACGTCCATCTCGCCCCACCCCTCTGGTTCGCTCTCACCCCGTCCCCCTTTTTTTTCCTATCCCAGCCCGTCAGTTATCTGTTGAATGTTTTTCTCATCTGCAGCCGTGTTTGAAGGGATTTGAGTGGGGCTGGATTGCTAATCCCAACTTTGAACATGAATCGGTGGCAGCAGTGGGTTGTGGGATTGCAGGCTCTTTCTTATGATAATGTGTGGCGGGGCGGCGGGCAGATGAAAATGCCACCGGCTTATCTCGGTGGGACAGCTTCGCTGGCGGCGGGTGGGCGACATCGGCCCGGTCCAGATCGCGAGGCGGGAGGGGGGAGGAGGGGGGGGGCATTTTCATCGCTGTAGGTGTTATTAGTGTTGGTATCCTACCCGCTCCACAGGCGTGTGTGTGTGCGTGTGTTTATGTGTATGTGTGTGTGTGTGTGCATGAGGTGTGTGTATCTATGTGTATATACGTATGTGTCAGACCTGGGTCAAATACGTATTTGTTTTGGATTCAAATACTTTTCTGTGCTCTGTTGATCTTGCCTGGTATAATTGAGCCTGCCGATATGACCAGAAGGCAGGGTTTGCACTTTTTGAGAGCATGTCATTGGTTCCAATACACCGGACAAGATCAATAAAGCGTAGAAAAGTATTTGAATCCAAAACAAATACGTATTTGACCCAGGTCTGTGTGTTTGTGAATTTGTGTGTGTGTGCCTTTAGGTGTGTACATTTGTGTGTTTGTGTGTGTGCACCCCCCTTCCATCCACCCCACCCATTCGTTTATTGCACGTGCTCTACAAAATGGCCACTATTGGCCCGAATACAATCTAAAAGAATGGCATCCTTTGCAGTGATCTGTGTAACTATATTTTAAAAAATAGCTTTGCTGAATATTTTCATGGAGGCCCATGGCATGCTTCCCTGGGCAAAGTGAGACAGGTGAGGATTTTATGGGTTTTTTGATATACTTCATCACAGAGCAGAACATCTGTGTGCTTTCCTGCTGCAGCAAACCACAGGAGACACGCTGGAAAATGAATCACCTTTACTTCCCCTTACTGCTTTGTAGCGGATGCTCGTATCCAGACCAAATGGTCAACTGCCCTACTGAGCATTAAGTTACCCATTAAACGGGAGGTACTCAAACAAGAGCAAAACCACCCAAACGAGCATTAAATTGAGCCAAAGCAAAGAGCCAGAGGCTGCCAGTCTGTGTGAGGGGCAGGGCCTTGTGGAGCTCTGCCGAATGGTGGGCATGAAGGGCGGGGCTGTGAGCCCCATGCTGGCACCCTGCTGACAAACTTAATGTGGGTTTAATGGATGAGTGGGTGTGGGGGGGAGGAGGGGGGAGGGGGGGGGTGCAGAGAGATGGGTAAGGCTGGGGGGCACTGTCTGCTGTACACTCAGTCTCAGATTACCATAGCGACATTACCACAGATTAGAGAAGGGGGGGTGGGGGGCACATTTGGTGGTCTGGGAACAGACAGCTGTCACTGACTCCCTCCTCTCTCTCTCTCTCTTTGTATCTCTCTGTATCTCTCTCTCTATCTATCTCTCCTTTTCAGCAGACTTTCAGCCTTTCAGGTGTCCAATAAAACAGCACGTGGACCCAAATAACAGACCTCCTCGTGGGTGTGGAGACTGGGGAGGGGGGGCAGGGGTGTGGGGTTCTAGAAACGCGGAAGGGTCATCTGCCCCACCCCGCCCCCTGGCCCCTTCACACCGAGGGACAGTCCTTCCTAATGTGCCGATCTGGACAGGGGTTGGATGCCTGCCCTTTGGCACGGCCCCGAATGACAGACCATTATCGTGGGCCAGCGGGCGAGCGGGCGAGCGGGTGAGTACCAGAGATAAGCAGCATGGCCCGTCAGGATCCCAGAATAACCCTCCACCAGGAGACCAGGAGAGCCCGCCGCTCATAGAGCTTCTCAGCGACCGCACACACGGCGTGGAGCTCAGGGCAGGCGGAGGGGGGGGGGGCGGGGAGAAGGACACCGCCAAAGACGGAGACCTCCCGCGATTACCGTCCACGTCCTGGCGGCTCGACAGCCCGGTTGGAAGTCACCGGATCGGAATTGCGTTCGCCCCCCGGAGCGCTCGGAATGCCACTCCGGAATCCATGCAGTCATTCCTGTTTCCAAAGGGGCGGGGCTAACGCTGACCCCAAAGCCAAAGCTGAGAATAGACCGTTGTGGTAAAAAAAAAAAAGAAGTTATTTATAGCATGGTAAGACTTTTTTTCTTCTTTTTTTTATCCCACTCATTTTGCTGAATGTCATTTGTGGGTTCCGATCATTTGGCACACATGATCCATTTTCACAAAACCTGACAAAATCCGCATGCTGGACACAAAGAAAAAGAGCTGAAATAGCACTTTTGGAATAGAGCAGGAATTTTTTAAGTTCCACATCGGGACGGTTTGGGTTTTCGGGGTTTCGGAAGGAGCCCGGGTCTTCAGTGCCGGACCCTCCTCGTCTCACAGAGAGCGTTCGGTCACCCGTCCCGGTCGGCTGCGAGTGGAACTCCGCTCTGGTCCACCTGAGTCTACTCTCTGGCTGTCTGTCCATGTCCCAAACCCCCTCTCTCCCCCTACCCATCTCACATATGTGAATCTGCTACACTCACATCCAGAAAGACAGACGCTCTTATTCAACCACTTTTACTGGTGCTTTCAAATTAGCATAAACAAATGAGCATAAACATGGGTCTATTATAATAATAATAATAATAATATTAATAATAATAATAATAATAATAATAATAAATTGGGAAGACAGGGAAAGAAAGAGGGAGAGCTGCTGCCATATGCGGTCTCATTCTCACAGGGGATTGGCTGATAGCCCTTATCAGCCGTTCTCACAAAGCTGCTTTTCCTCCCAGCACTTTGGAGGAAAGCAGTTTCTGCACAGCCCCATGACAGCTGCTTCATATGGGGAGTAATAGAACCAGATATCACCCCTCCCCTCTGATGTCTCCATAGGAAAACACACCCCCATAACCCCCCCCACCCCCCTTATCCTGTGCGGGGCAGTTATGTGTCATCTCTTAGACAAGAGAACCTGTGAGACATAGTCTGAGCTAGACACACACGTAGGCACATAAATGTATACACATGTACATGCACAAGCACATCTATTCACACACCACACACAAGCACATCCACTCACACATATACACAGACGAGTACTCATATTCGTTCACTCTTAAGAACAGGACAGGACGATGCTCCTTCAAAAATATTGGTTCTGTTATTTGCATGAGGACAAAACGCAATTTCCATTGCTTGTGAAAGAGTATAAGTACAAGGTGTTGCAGGTATTGCAGATTAATAAAATACACAAATGCATAACTAAGCTATTAGAGGTATTTCTTCCAGATGAATGATTGTTCATTGTGCGTTTGCAGATGGGATAAACATCATTGTTATTTCCTGTGGACAGCACTGCCATGTATAGCTTGTCGGTGTAAAACAGAACAAAATTAAGTGCTCAGTTATTCAGTGTGTGCTGTTTGAACTTGATTAAAATGTCTTTGCAATGCCTACAAAAACAAAAAGTTTACAAGCAGGACATGGTTCCCCAGGTGGAGTTGTTGCTTTGTGATGACAGCAGTGGTGACACTGTGATTGGTCATCAGCTGTGGTGTTGTGATTGGATGTAACGTCTCGATGGGCTGCATATGAAGAAGAAGCAGTTGTTTGTCTCTGGGTTTGATTGTGCTGTCCTGCCATGCTTGTCCTGGTCCCCATAAACAGCCATTAATCACTTTGGATCCCTTCTCCACCCACTGCCACGCCTGCTCAGATGGGCCCGCCTCCTGGTGCATCACCTGGTGGCTCGGCTCTGGAGACACACCCAAATGGCCGACCTGACCACCCATCCTGATCTCCCGTGGCCCCTCCCCCACTCCACAGGGACCCCCCTATGACGCACGTGCACACACGCACATGCACACACACACACACGCACGCACATTTACACATACACATATACACACAACATGTGTACACACACACACATACATGTACACATAGACACACACACACACACACACAAACACAGACACGCACGTAGAGTTACAAATTTGCCAACAAAAAGTGACCTGGGAACCTCCCCAACCGACCGACCCCCCGCCCCACCTCTTCCACCGCCCCGCCCCCTGACGCTCACGCTTCCGACCCCGCGTATCGATCCATCATCATCAATCTTCCTCTCTGTCTTCTTCTGCGTCCTTTATTGGGGGTGAGATTCTGGCTGAGGAAACATAACACAAACATTAGTACACTTTTACCCTTTTCTGCCCCCCCCCCCCCTTCCCTCACTCCCACCCCCTCTCCCTCTCCCAGTTCCACACTCAGTTTTCATTAAAGACAATTTAACAGGGTACCGCCCCATTTTACCGTGGTGCAGATGTAGGCTTCTGAGAACCCTGGTGGTATCGGATGCGAGCAGCTCTTCCGGCTGGTCTGGTGAAGCAGCAAGCAGGTGTGGAAGACAGGCAATGGCCCCTCTTCTGTGTATTGGGGGTGGTTGGTTTGGGGTGGATGGGGGGCCAGGCTTTTCATGTTATAGCACCACACACCACACCATTAATCACACTCATCCACTGACAGCCCCATTCCAGCCCCCAAATCAAACCCCCCCACCCCACCCTCTCCACCCCAGAAAATACTACAGAGACTTGCGTGATCGTTTGCCCCATCCCAAACCAGGCCAAGTGCAGATAAGAGACAGAACCAGGTTTGTTAATCAGGCGCCAAAACAAAATGTTTTACAAGGAAAGACGCCAAATGTCCGGCAGATAAACACACAGGCCTAAATGAAACACTGAACAAACAGTGCACTTCTAGTGAGAAAACAATTAGATTCATGTGATTCATCTGATACTCACTGGGCTGTGGCTGCATGTGTGTGTGTGTGTGTGTGTGTGTGTGAGAAAGAGAGTGTGTGTGTGTGTGTGAGAGAGTGAGTGAGAGAGAGAGAGTGTGTGAGAGATTATACATGTGCATTATAATTTATTTCTGTATGCTTTGGCAATATTTACATATGTATTTCCTGCCAGAGAGAGAGAGCGAGGGATTTGGATCTGGAGAGGCTTTTGAAAGCATCCTCATTCACAGCTGGTACCCCTCTGAATGCCAGTCATTACAAAATATGTGCCAGTCTGTCTGAAAGGGTCACATTAGGACACGCTATACACTCTGCAATGTGCTCCATTGATGCACAGCAAAATCAGCCTAAACAGAGTTTGTAAGGAGTCCACGAACAACCGCACTACAATTTTAGAATAAAATGGAGGGGTTCGAGGCTGTGATTGTGGAGGGGGGTGCATCTGTACACGCACCAGCTGGCCAGTGACCCCCTGCAGTACCTTCACGTACCCCCAGTGGGAAACCGAGGAGTTAAACTGAGGCTGAAGTCCACCGTAGGTGTAATGTGCTCATTAAAATATGGCAGAACTTCAGCCGTTATCATTCACTTTGTGTTCAATAGCAGGCTACTCAGCAGTTGTTAAGCCACAGTTAACAAGATCATACCACACCAGGCTTGTTGTGTGAACCATGGCTATTATCACTAATTGAAATTAAACCAACAACAACAAAAATACCAGGTGTTAAACAAAACTTTGTAAACAGAAATAAAAATTTAAACCAGATTATGTGGGGCATTGCATTGTTCTAAACTTACTAAACTAAAATAAAATAAGAATTATAATGAACTCTTTTTTAGAGTATATATTGGCATAACATTTTATGAAATTATCCTTTCTCTGTTGATCGTGATTTGTGATTGTGTTACAAGTTGGTGGTATTACAAAAGATTTTCTTCTGACCCCTGTTGTTCATAGCATGCCAACTTCCACCGTTTTATGGCTAGTGTTAAATTACAAACTGGGAGAAAACATTTAAGTCTTTTTGGGGGGAACTTTGAGTATGTGTTAATAGACAAATGCATAGTTGTTCTATGCAGTGAGGTTTGTGGCATACAAATTAAAGGGAAAATAATAAAACTAAATATACTGAAAACTATATTAAACTGGAACACACTGAAAAACTAAAACTGAACGAAAACTAACAAACTCACTTTTAAAACTAACTAAAACAAGTGGAAAGTTGGGTTGAAACAGAAAACAGAAATAAAAACGAAATGAAAAACATACAGCTGTAATAATGTTGGTGTGAACAAGGGTAGCCAGCTGAGTGCCGGCACGGTTAATATGGCCGTGTTCCGTGTTCTACCGCTGTGACTCACCAGGGCCGGAGCTAAAGAGGGCTCTGTCATGGCGGCGAAACCAGCAGGAATAGGTGCGTGAATTGGAGAGGGGGCAGGGGGTGAGGGGGTAGGGGGGTGAGGGGAAGTAGTCTGTCAGAATTTCTATTTCAAATTTTTACACCTCCATCTGAGCACATTTGCTCTGTTGAGACTCCAGACTCCAGCCAGCTGGGCCTTCCACATGGTGATGCGTTAAACCCCTGTAACAAGCACATGGGAGATGGGAGTGGGTTGGGGTGGGTCGCCAGATACACGGCAAGAACATATCTTTGGCTTCGCACGGCATGCTTTCCATAGACATTCTTGATCTAGTTCTGCTTAACGCTCTAGTTGCAGTGTACGCAAAACTGCTTTGATGGATGTTTGAAAACATCTGAATTTCATATCCGAGCACATGCGTAAGTCTGTGCTTTGTGGAAGTGGCAGATTGGAGAACATGCGTTTGTGTCTGAAGTATCTGGACACCCCATAGCCTGGGGCTGTTTTATCATGGTTTGGGCTAGTTCTATTGAAGGCAAATCTTAATGCTACAGCATGCAATAACATTCTAGAGAATTCTATGCTTTTCCAAACAGTTTGGGGAAGACCCTTTCCTGTTTTGGTGTGACAATGCCCCCGGGCACACAGCGGGGTCCATATAGAAATGGTTTTGACTGGCCTGCACAGAGCCCTGACCTCAACCCCATCCCATACCTTTGTGATCTATTGGAAAGCCAACTGCAAGCCAGGCCTAATCACCCAATCAGTGCCCGACCTCACTAATGCTCTTCTGGCAGACTTGAAGCAAAACCATGCAACAATGCTCCAGCATCTAGTATAAAGCCTTCCCAAAGGAGTGGAGGTTGTTATAGCAGCAAAGGGTGGACCAAATCCATATTAATACCCACAATTTTGGGTGGAGTTTTGGATGTCAGGTGTCCACAAACTTTTGGCCATGTAGTGTACATGGAGCCCAATGAGGCCAATAGTGTTCTTCTGTTTTTCATAACGGTCGTCACTTTAGCAATATAGAAGGACTATCAAGAATCAAAGAATGAATCAAAGTGCCATCTCGGCTCTCTTACACAAATACAGATTTTACTGTGCTAACATATGTAGCATAGGCAGTGTAGTCTGTGAGCATTTGGACAAGTGAGACAATTTTTGTTCCTTTGGCACTGTACTCCAGCACATTGGATTTGAAATGAAACAATGAGTATGAGGTTAAAGTTCAAACTGTCAGCCTTAATTTAAGTCTATTTCCATCCATATCCATGCAGGAATTACAGCCCTTTCAAAACATAGTTCTCCCCGTTTTGGAGGACCAAAAGTAATTGGGCAATTGGCTACTCAGCTGTTTCTTGGCCAGTTGCGTGTTCTTGCATCTTTAGTCCATGAACATGAGTGCTAATGATAGGTCTAGAGTTGATTCTAGATGTATTTGAATTTGGAGTCTGTTGCTGTTGTCTCTCAACATGAGGATTAAAGAAGTGTCAATACCGCGAAAGCAGGCCATTATGTGGTGTAAAAATCTGAGTAAATGAATCAGAGACATAGGCAAAACATTGGGTGTGTCAAAATCAACTGTTTGGGAAATTCTTAAGAAGTAAGAACGCACTCTGAACTTTCTTGGCATTGTGTAATTTAATGTCAAAACGATACAATATATAAAAGTGTATAAAAGTGTTTCATCCTAAACAGAGAACTGACCGTCCCGGCATTCTTAAATTAGTTACTCCAGTGTTCCACTAGGGGGCATCTGACTCACAGGTACTGGGGCTAGTTAAGCCTTCTCCTGTTGGAGGCTCAGAGATAGTGAGGACGGCTGGTTTGAACGCTGCAAAAAAATGAGATGAGCCGAACATGCGCTTGAGTTTTCTCAACTTGGTACTGAAGGCTGCGTCCCTCAGAATCCATCACAAATCTTTCAGCGCTGCATGAAAAAGCCGTAAATATAGAGTTGGACAGAGAGAGAGAACAAAACAAGGGCCAAATTAAAGAAAAGAAAAGAGAAAAAAAGCTAAAGCTGGATACATCTTGAAACGGTGACCCAGTGACCACAGTATCCACATTAATCAGGAATGTGAGAGGTTTCTGTTTTTCATTTTGCACTGAAGAGGGCTTTTGTTCAGAGGATTAAATGATGCCTGCTGCTTCCATCAAAGTCAACCGACTGCAGCGAGTCACTGCATGGCTATATGGTAGTGTCCTGAAACAGAGGTCCAGTAAACTAACAAATGAAGCACAGAATACTCTTCTTCCTTTTGTGAAATAATACTACTACTACTACTACTACTAATACTAATAATAATAATAATAATAATAATAATACTAATACTAATACTAATACTAATAATAATAATAATAATAATAACTGGTCTTTCAAACTCAATTTTTGATGACACGTGTAACACAATCCAGACACTACTATCATGTGCTTGAACATGATGTTCTCCAAATCTACAGTTCTCACCTCTGCTATCTCCAAATCTCTAGTTCCTCCACGATCTCCAAATCTCTGGCAGGTTCTCGCCTCCCCCTGCCTGGTCGCATGGGGGAATGGCGGCACCTGCTTTAATCTCAGTTAGAGACGCGTGCTGTATCACACCGTCTGAGGGCTGCGTGGAGAACACACAAAAACAAACAAACAAACAGAGCGGAGTGTGGCCATCCATTCAGTACGATAGGCGATCGCACTCACATTCTGACATCATGCCCAGCTGGAGATGTCCTCCAGTAGGGTGAAGATCCTCTCTCTCTCTCTGGCTCTCTCTCTCTCTCACTCTGTCTGTCCCTCTTTGTCTTTCTCTCTCTCTGCCTCTCTCTGCCTCTGTCTGTCTCTCTCTCTCTCTGCCTCTCTCCTTCCCCATGATGAGCGTGGATGGCTATGAAGACTTCCTCCTTGTGAAACAAAAAAGGCCCTGGGCAGCCGAAGACCGCAGTTCTGTCAGGGGTGCCGTCAGTCTCCTGGAATGCTACAATGCACCAGCGCTCACCAGAGGAAAGCGGTTAAGGAACTGTCGAGTTTTCAATTATTCGTTTGCGAGGGCGGAAGGTTTCCGGATTAAACGCTTCTGGATCAGCTGAGGCCTTCTCGACTGTCGACGCCGTGGATTCGATGGCCCGGCGGTTTGGGGTCCGAGTTTTAATTACGTCTGCACGTGCAGAGCGGTCTGTCCTCCAATTAGCACGATCAGCAGGCAACTATAAGTGGGGTGGGGGGGGGAGGGGGGCGAGTGAAGAATAAAGGCACATCATCTGACAGGGAATTAAACGGAGGGAAAGAGTGAGGGGAGCCAGGCCAGGACGAGAAGCAGGATGTGCAGCTGGGATAGTCCCGGGGATCGATCGGAAAGGTGCAGGCTCGCCTCACAGAACGCCCCTCTCTCTGACGGGACGGTAAGGTGACAGGAGGGGGGGGACGCGCGGTAAATTGAACCTGACTCCCCGATAAATGACGATAAATGACTCCTGGCGGGAGGCCAGTGCGCCGCGGAGAGCTTCGCGGTGGCGCCGTGGCGACCTCTGTCACCCGTCAGCCGGTTGCCGCGCCGACGGTGACAGCCCGACACAGGGAAGGGCCGGGTGGATGTCACGTCTCCTTCGTGACCTGGCAGTGATGATCAGAACCCACGGCCTGACAGGTTCACGCCAGAGCGGCCAGCCCAGGAATATAACCGCAATATATCATAAATATGTGCAATGTTTTAAATAAATATATAATGATTCTTTTATTTCACAGCGAAATATTTCCAATTAAATATTTGTCATATCTATACTTTTCATATCAATAATTTATGTATAGTTGCCAGTATATTGTGAAGTATTGCAATACCTTGATTATGTGTCCTGCTTCAATGTTTGCAATATGTTCTAGCTCCGTAAGCTTCCGAGTTCTTGGCTTGAGATCCAGGGGTTAAGGGCTAAACTGAGGGGGTGTCCAGACGGGAGGGGGTTTGTGTCTGTCCTCGGGCAGCCAGTGATGCCATCTGCTTCTCCGCGGTGGCAGAGATCGTGCCGTTCCTGGGGGGTGGGGGGGGGGGCTGGGGGGGCCAGTGGATTTTGGGGGGATTTCACCATACCTCCTGAGGACTGAGCCCCTAATTGTTTCCCACTTAAGCGAATCAAAGCACTCCTCTCGGCCAGAGGTTCAGGATATGATTTGGCTGTCAGCTGCAATATGATAATTGTCATTCTTGGAACGCACGCAAGTGGCTCAGCTCCAGCGCGCTGCCGTTGCAGCTGAGGTTTGGCTGTCTTTTTGTTTGGTGGCTCAGTGCAGTCATCGTTTGTTTCTGTAATGTTAGTGCCATTTCAGGTTAAAGTAGACGCCATGTAGCTACACTGCTACCAGAAGCCTAGATGACACAAGACACAGAACAGACTTTTTTAAATTTATTTTTTATTTTTCTAAACTTTTTCACTGAGTAAAACTTTGGGTATTAAAGAGGATTCACGACTGGCAAATGCTCAAATATGGCAACAGAACAGAATTTTAATACGGTCCAACACCATCAAATATTTTTGCCATCAATGGCAAGAGAAGAGGAACTCATTAGCTTAGAAAGTATAAAAATGTCAGAGTATTACACGGGATAGCTATTAATATTTCAACATACATAATGACACAAGCTGAAGAAAACCCGGCTTAAAGTGACTTATCTTTTTTTTCTCCAAAGTTATTACATGCACAAAAGTCAACATCAAACTGGATTATGAGAATAGGATTCCGCACTTCGGCTTTGATCAGGCAGATTACAGTAAATCTTTCACGGCACTCTGGAAAATGAAAAGTTTGGAAACTCAAAGGGGCCGGCCCTTCACGCGATTCCACATTTAAGCCAAATTCCTCCCCCTCGCCATCTAAGCTTCCCGGAGCCTTTTGCATGGCTGACGCGTCTCGAGGCCAAGGAGAAGGAAGACCTAGCAACGGCGCCTAAATACAGAGCGTGAAAGGAGGGAGAGAGAGAGGAGAGAGAGAGAGAGAGAGAGAGAGAGAGAGAGAGAGAGAGAGAGAGAGACTGTGATGCCCCTTTATTAGAACATCATTGTCAATTAATTACACTAGAAAATTTTTTTTTTTTTTAATAATTAAAAAGAACAAAAAACAAAAACCCTTTTCGACGCCTTGTCCAGGAGGGCATTTTGACTCCGCAGGCTGGGTGGGGTGGGGTGGGGCAGAGGCAGGTAGTTGCTCCAACCTTCCCTGGTTTCCAAGCCTCAAACGTGCGCTCTTCCCTGTCACCTCCTTAATTACGGAGCGCGCCTCACGCTCCTAAGCGCAACGCCACGTCCGCCAGGCCGCCGCCGAAATCTCCTCGCCCCATCGAGCGCCTCTCGGAGCTCTGAGCGCGCTTATCTCTCCTGTCAAGATCCTTGAAAGCATTCGACGGGATTATCGTCAAACAGAATTTTTTCAACCCCCTTTTTTTTTTGCCCGAAGACCAAACATTAATCTCTCTCTCGAAAAAAGCCTCCAGAAAGTTCTGAATAGCGCAGACGGGGCCGACGTCTGAAGAGTCCATTAATAACACTTACAGCCCCCTTCAACACAACGGTCCCCATCTCATTACATGAGTCATGCAGCTGCAATTGTGCAGGTCTCCCTTAACCTTTCACAATGGCTGCCACAGAAAAGACAGGGGGGAGAAAACAGACACAAATGAATATTTAAAGATAGAGTGCATTATCTGTCCCTGGGAGTCGATTAAAAGCTTGATAAAACTTGCTTTTAATCAAAAGCTCTCGCAACTTTCTTTCTCTCTCTCTCACTCTTTCTTTCTCTCTGGCTCCCCCCCCCCCCCCCTTCTTATCGCTCTCTCTCTTCTCTCCCTCTATCTCGAACCAATTTAGCACAAACTAAGAAGTTGGAAAGCAGTCAATCATTAATCATTTTGTCTCCAGATGGTGACATCAGCGGCCGTTGGGTAAACAGGCGGTTCTTTCCGAGCGGAGTGGTTTCCTGATGAAAATGGCAGCGGCAGGATAAACAGGTAATCGCTGTGCAGGCAGGGTAATTATGGAAAGAGCGGCCTGACACACACGCGACAGGTATGGCGATGACCTCATCAGCCTCCAGGACAACCTGCCAGAGGCACAGGAGTGGAGCCGCTGCAGTCTATTTAAACACACACATGCACACACACACACACGCACATACACACACACGCACATACACACACACTCTCACACACTCACACACACACAACACTCATTTTTCCTATTGTTTGACCTAGCTCTTTATTAGTGCTGTCAACCTGCACCAGTACTCCTCCAAATCAAGCCATGCTCCAGCCTCCTTTATGACCAAGACATTATTGCCTCTGGAAAAAAAGAACAAAATCCCATTTGGAGCATGACATCCCGTTATTCCCGAGCATTCCCGGGCCTGAGTGTCGGAGGATGGTCTCCGCGCAGCGGCTCGCGGTGGGTTGGAGAGGTGGCAAGTAGACGTGGGCAGGCGTCATGACAACAACGGTAAACAGACCGCGTGCAGAATCCCAGCCACTGGAGAACGCTCGCAAGCCCAAGGTTCTGAACCCGACAGGCTGCTCTGCACCGTGCTCTCATTCTCTCTCTCTCTCCATCGCACTCTCTCTGGCATACAGTGAGCACTCATGCTGTAAATCTGACAGGCCTGCGTTCAGCACCCCCCCTACCGCCCACCCGACTCGTTCAGATCCAGATCTCAGGGGGTCATCAGATAGTTCAGCCGGCTGCTGCTCAGCCGTCAGCAGTGAGTCTTTAAACACAGGGAGTGAGTCTTTAAACACAGGGAGGAGTGAGTCTTTAAACACAGGGAGTGAGTCTTTAAACACAGGGAGGAGTGAGTCTTTAAACACAGGGAGGAGTGAGTCTTTAAACACACGGAGTGAGTCTTTAAACACAGGGAGGAGTGAGTCTTTAAACACAGGGAGGAGTGAGTCTTTAAACACAGGGAGGAGTGAGTCTTTAAACACAGGGAGTGAGTCTTTAAACACAGGGAGGAGTGAGTCTTTAAACACAGGGAGTGTGTCTTTAAACACAGTAAGGAGTGAGTCTTTAAACACAGGGAGGAGTGAGTCTTTAAACACAGGGAGGAGTGAGTCTTTAAACACAGGGAGTGAGTCTTTAAACACAGGGAGAGTGAGTCTTTAAACACAGGAGAGTGAGTCTTTAAACACAGGGAGGAGTGAGTCTTTAAACAACGGAGTGAGTCTTTAAACACAGGGAGAGTGAGTCTTTAAACACAGGAGGAGTGAGTCTTTAAACACAGGGAGGAGTGAGTCTTTAAACACAGGAGAGTGAGTCTTTAAACACAGGGAGTGAGTCTTTAAACACAGGGAGGAGGGGTGAGTCTTTAAACACAGGAGTGAGTCTTTAAACACAGGGAGGATCTTAAAGGAGTGATCTTTAAACACAGGGAGGAGTGAGTCTTTAAACACAGGGAGGAGTGAGTCTTTAAACACACGGAGTGAGTCTTTAAACACAGGAGGAGTTGGAGTGATCTTTAAACACAGGAGTGAGTCTTTAAACACAGGGAGAGTGAGTCTTTAAACACAGGAGTGAGTCTTTAAACACAGGGAGGAGTGAGTCTTTAAACACAGGGAGGAGTGAGTCTTTAAACACAGGAGGATGAGTCTTTAAACACGGGAGGAGTGAGTCTTTAAACACAGGAGTGAGTCTTTAAACACAGGGAGTTACGTGAGTCTTTAAACTCAGGGAGGAGTGAGTCTTTAAACACACGGGAGTGAGTCTTTAAACACAGGGAGGAGTGAGTCTTTAAACACAGGGAGGAGTGTCTTTAAAAACAAACGGGAGGAGTGAGTCTTTAAACACAGGGAGGAGTGAGTCTTTAAACACAGGGAGGAGTGAGCCTTTAAACACAGGGAGGAGAGAGTCTCTTCACTGCACAAGACCATACGCCTACGGGCTACGTCTAAGTACCTGTGCGCTTACACACCAGGGAGTGTGTGTACGTATGCATGTGTGCCTGCGTATATGTCTATTTCACGTACAGCGGCCATTGTACCAAAAAATTCATTATTCTAGCACAGTGACAACGGCACTGTGATTGGGGCGAGCATTGCCATGCTCCGCGAAGAGAGAGACAAAATGAGAGAGAGATAGATTGAGTGAGAGAGAGAGAGAAACAGAGAGAGAGGTAGAGTGAAAGACAAAGAGAAAGTGAGAGTGAGAGAGAGAGATAAACTGAGAGAGAGTGAGTGAGAGAGATAGAGTGATAGATTGTGAGAGAGAGAGATAGAGTGAGAGATAGGTACTGCGCTGGCAGGCTGTGTGTTCGGGCCCTTAATCCCAGGCTGGAGGAACAGCCAACTGCTCATAAGGACTCTTTTCATGGGGCCGTGGGGGCCGGGCTGCTTTTGGGGCGAGCGGAGAGGACCAGCCTTCACCCCCTAATCATCCTCCTGGCACTCCCTTTGTGCCGCTTTTCCACTTTGATTTCATGTTTGCCCATCTCCAGCTTTCAGACGGGGAGACACAGAGACATTCCAGCGAGCTCAAAACAAACCCCAACCCCCCATCTTCAGCCTGAGCCGCAACACACACACACACAAATACACACCTACACATGCACGCAGACACCACACACACACAC
The DNA here is from genome assembly GCF_018555375.3 of Anguilla rostrata. NCBI lineage: Eukaryota > Metazoa > Chordata > Actinopteri > Anguilliformes > Anguillidae > Anguilla > Anguilla rostrata. Next base: position 60,003,935 of record NC_057934.1, read on the forward strand.
ACATGCACACACTCACACACAAACCACACACACACACACACACACAATTGGGCCATGCGTGTACCTCACAGTTTGTCTCTTTCTCTCTTTCCCTTCCTCATTCCCTATCTCTGTCTTTTACCTTTTTCATTTTTACCCACTGTCTCATCTCATCTTTCTCCCTCTCTGTCTGTTTCTCCCTCCTTCTCTCTATCTCTCTCTCTCTCTCTCTCCATCCCTCCCTTGAACCGTATCTTCTCTCTGTCCTGCCCTCAGCGTATCTCCTCCTCTCTCTCTCTTTCTCCTATCAGTCTCTCTATCTCATCCCTCCCTCCCTCCCTCCCTCCCTCTGTGGTGGTGAATGCCTGGCGCTTGGCTGGGCCCCCGGGGGTCTGTGTCGGTGGGGTGTTAGTGTTGCAGATGAGCTTTATAGACTCCCTGCTGAGGGCATCTCCTTAATGCAGACAATGGGGCGCATTTATCCGGGTCTGGCTGCAGTGACCCTCCGCCAGGCTGGGTCCTCCTTTCAGTCCCTTTCAGGGGTGCGCACAAAGCTCCCCGTCCCATCAAAACACACACACATACAGGCATACACACACACACACACACACACACACAGGCACACACATACACACACATTCACACACACACACTCACATACACACACATGCACACTCGCATATACACACACGCACGCACACACACACACAAACACACACACACACAGGCACACCCATACACACACACAAACACACGCATACACACGTACACACACACACACGCATTTACACGTACACACACAAACACACACACTCATACACACGCACACACACACACACAAACACACACACATGCATACACACGCAAACATAGATCTGAACACATGCAAATGGCTATGCATCTATTCACACATACACAAACACGCATGTACATTGTTACACACGCTCAAACACACATTCACACAAATACCAAAACAAATGTGGTGGGTGTATTTCCGCCGTGGTGATGCTTCTGGGGGAGAGTGTTGACTAGGGGGAGAACGGGGGGGGTGGTGTCACATTTTGGTGATGCCGGTGGGGGGCGGAGGTGCGGTGGACCGTTTTGGCGACAGTGGCAGTCCTGGAGATGGGGATGGGGGGGGCTGGGTGGTGCTGTTTGAGGTTACGGTTCAGTTTGGTTTATGTGCCTGTCCTTTTTTCGGGGGTCCCCTGCAGCGAGGATGAAGCGTCCCTCTCTGCCCCGCTTTGCATTCCAATGCACCCCAAACAGTCCCTCTCTCTAAAGCCCCACCGTTAAATACGGGCCCGTATAAAGGAGCGAGGGATCGGGCTCTCTCTCTCTCTCTCTCTTTCACGGCCTCCTCCGCTCTTTCTCAGGGCTTCGGACCGTGCGCCCCTCCCGCAAATGAAAAGGAACAGCATCGCTGTTTCGGGGGGGAGAGGCGCAGGGGGAACACCCCTCCCTGGGCCGGGCTCAGGTTCTGAACCCGACAGGCTGCTCTGCACCGTGCTCTCATTCTCTCTCTCTCTCTATCGCACTCTCTCTGGCATACAGTGAGCGCTCATGCTGTAAATCTGACAGGCCTGCGTTCAGCATCCCCCCCTACCGCCCACCCGACTCGTTCAGATCCAGATCTCAGGGGGTCATCAGATAGTTCAGCCGGCTGCTGCTCAGCCATCAGCAGTGAGTCTTTAAACACAGGGAGGAGTGAGTCTTTAAACACAGGGAGGAGTGAGTCTTTAAACACAGGGAGTGAGTCTTTAAACACAGGGAGGAGTGAGTCTTTAAACACAGGGAGGAGTGAGTCTTTAAACACAGGGAGTGAGTCTTTAAACACAGGGAGGAGTGAGTCTTTAAACTCAGGGAGGAGTGAGTCTTTAAACACACGGAGGAGTGAGTCTTTAAACACAGGGAGGAGTGACTCTTTAAACACAGGGAGGAGTGAGTCTTTAAACACAGGGAGGAGTGAGTCTTTAAACACACGGAGTGAGTCTTTAAACACAGGGAGGAGTGAGTCTTTAAACACAGGGAGGAGTGAGTCTTTAAACACAGGGAGTGAGTCTTTAAACACAGGGAGGAGTGAGTCTTTAAACACAGGGAGGAGTGAGTCTTTAAACACAGGGAGGAGTGAGTCTTTAAACACACGGAGTGAGTCTTTAAACACAGGGAGGAGTGACTCTTTAAACACAGGGAGGAGTGAGTCTTTAAACACAGGGAGGAGTGAGTCTTTAAACACACAGAGTGAGTCTTTAAACACAGGGAGGAGTGAGTCTTTAAACTCAGGGAGGAGTGAGTCTTTAAACACAGGGAGTGAGTCTTTAAACACAGGGAGGAGTGAGTCTTTAAACACAGGGAGGAGTGAGTCTTTAAACACAGGGAGGAGTGAGTCTTTAAACACACGGAGTGAGTCTTTAAACACAGGGAGGAGTGAGTCTTTAAACACAGGGAGTGAGTCTTTAAACACAGGGAGAAGTGAGTCTTTAAACACAGGGAGCAGTGAGTCTTTAAACACAGGGAGGAGTGAGTCTTTAAACACAGGGAGGAGTGAGTCTTTAAACACAGGGAGGAGTGAGTCTTTAAACACACGGAGGAGTGAGTCTTTAAACACACGGAGTGAGTCTTTAAACACAGGGAGGAGTGAGTCTTTAAACTCAGGGAGGAGTGAGTCTTTAAACACACGGAGGAGTGAGTCTTTAAACACAGGGAGGAGTGAGTCTTTAAACACAGGGAGGAGTGAGTCTTTAAACACAGGGAGGAGTGAGTCTTTAAACACAGGGAGGAGTGAGTCTTTAAACACAGGGAGGAGTGAGTCTCTTCACTGCACAAGCCCATACGCCTACGGGCTAGGTCTAAGTACCTGTGCGCTTACACGCCAGCGAGTGCGTGTAAGTATGCGTGCGTGTGTGCCTGCGTATGTGTTTATTTCACGTACAGCGGCCATTGTACCAAAAAATGCGTTATTCTAGCACAGTGACAACGGCACTGTGATTGGGGTGAGCATTGCCATGCTCCGCGAAGAGAGAGACAAAATGAGAGAGAGATAGATTGAGTGAGAGAGAGAGAGAGAGAGAGAAACAGAGAGAGAGAGTGAGAGAGAGGTAGAGTGAAAGACAAAGAGAAAGTGAGAGTGAGAGAGAGAGATAAACTGAGAGGGAGTGAGAGAGAGAGATAGAGTGATAGATTGTGAGAGAGAGAGATAGAGTGAGAGATAGGTACTGCGCTGGCAGGCTGTGTGTTCGGGCCCTTAATCCCAGGCTGGAGGAACAGCCAACTGCTCATAAGGACTCTTTTCATGGGGCTGTGGGGGCCGGGCTGTTTTTGGGGCGAGCGGAGAGGACCAGCCTTCACCCCCTAATCATCCTCCTGGCACTCCCTTTGTGCCGCTTTTCCACTTTGATTTCATGTTTGCCCATCTCCAGCTTTCAGACAGGGAGACACAGAGACATTCCAGCGAGCTCAAAACAAACCCCAACCCCCCCTCTACCGCCTGTGCCACACCACACACACACACACACACACACACACAGACATACACACCTACACATGCACGCAGACACCCCACACACACACACACACATGCACACACTCACACACAAACCACACACAAAAACACACACACACACACTCACTCACACAATTGGGCCATGCATGTACCTCACAGTTTGTCTCTTTCTCTCTTTCCCTTCCTCATTCCCTATCTCTGTCTTTTACCGTTTTCATTTTTACCCACTGTCTCATCTCATCTTTCTCCCTCTCTGTCTGTTTCTCCCTTCTTCTCTCTATCGCTCTCTTTCTATCCCTCCCTTGAACTGTTTCTTCTCTCTGCCCTGCCCTCAGCGTATCTCCTCCTCTCTCTCTCTTTCTCCTATCAGTCTCTCTATCTCATCCCTCCCTCCCTCCCTCCCTCCCTCTCTCCCCGTCTCTGTGGTGGTGAATGGCTGGCGCTTGGCTGGGCCCCCGGGGGTCTGTGTCGGTGGGGTGTTAGTGTTGCAGATGAGCTTTATAGACTCCCTGCTGAGGGCATCTCCTTAATGCAGACAATGGGGCGCATTTATCCGGGTCTGGCTGCAGTGACCCTCCGCCAGGCTGGGTCCTCCTTTCAGTCCCTTTCAGGGGTGCGCACAAAGCTCCCCGTCCCATCAAAACACACACACATACAGGCATACACACACACACACACACACTCACACACACACATGCACACTCGCAGATACACACACGCACGCACACACACACACAAACACACATGCATGCACGCACACACACACAGAAACACACACACACACAGGCACACACATACACCCACACAAACACACGCATACACACGTACACACACACACACGCATTTACACGTACGCACACAAACACACACATGCATACACATGCACACACACAAACACACACACATGCAGACACACGCACACATAGATCTGAACACATGCAAATGGCTATACATCTATTCACACATACACAAACACGCATGTACATTGTTACACACGCTCAAACACACATTCACACAAATACCAAAACAAATGTGGTGGGTGTATTTCCGCCGTGGTGATGCTTCGGGGGAGAGTGTTGACTAGGGGGAGAACGGGGGGGTGGGTGTCACATTTTGGTGATGCCGGTGGGGGGCGGAGGTGCGGTGGACCGTTTTGGCGACAGTGGCAGTCCTGGAGATGGGGATGGGGGGGCGGGGTGGTGCTGTTTGAGGTTACGGTTCAGTTTGGTTTATGTGCCTGTCCTTTTTTCGGGGGTCCCCTGCAGCGAGGATGAAGCGTCCCTCTCTGCCCCGCTTTGCATTCCAATGCACCCCAAACAGTCCCTCTCTCTAAAGCCCCACCGTTAAATACGGGCCCGTATAAAGGAGCGAGGGATCGGGCTCTCTCTCTCTCTCTCTTTCACGGCCTCCTCCGCTCTTTCTCAGGGCTTCGGACCGTGTGCCCCTCCCGCAAATGAAAAGGAACAGCATCGCTGTTTCAGGGGGGAGAGGCGCAGGGGGAAACCCCTCCCTGGGCCGGGCTTCAGGGCTGAGCCGAGCCCCGGGCCCTATAACCCTCTAAGGTGTGACATCACAAATGTGTGACATCACTGGAATGTTCATAACTGAACATTCTAACGCTGAAGTAACACTCACTACCGGTGACTGAAGGCAGTGGAGTTCCAGGACACACTGAGTTTTTGAATTTTGATAAAACATTCCAGAAAGCCCGCTCTGTGAAGGGTTAACAGACCCTGTAGATTAGGCAACATTGCCTCACAGTGAGCAGACGCATCCTGCGCCAGTGATTCAGTGCTAACCAGCAGGCTAACGCCAACAGATGAGCCGTTTGCGTAGAATAGACAGCCGTAAAAAGCAGCGAGGTTCATGGTGGGACGGGTCCCTTTCCGGCAGGGGAAAAGCAAGCGAACCCTAAGAGAGGGGCGAGTGGAGAGGGGTTGAGTGAGGAATTTGGGGAGGTAGGGGCCAAGGCACCACACTGGGGGGGGGGGATCTGCCCCAGAAAAAAATGAAAGTGCAGAAGCAGGAACGTGAGGATGATGATGATGAGGAGGACACTCCCTCCGCCCCAGCATATCAGTTATAAACCATGTACATAACCGCCCCTTACAAAACAAAACTACATTGCCAGATGCTGTACAACATACTGCAATACATTGAATAAGATACTTTAATATATGGCAATGTAATTCTGTTTCATTTGGAGTGTTTATGTACACATTTTTTGTGAGACTTTTGTTCTTCTCAAATGCACGTGTGAGTGTGGGGAGTCAAACAGGGACCTTGCTCAGGCAGATTTTGTGCTGGCTATCCAGACGCAGGACAGGAAGTGGCACCTCTTTTTTCTGTACAAACCCCAAAACGACCTGGGACACTTTCTGACTTTGGCTTGTCATACAGATGAGAAGAAACAGGCGTGGACGCACCCAAACGCAGCTAGTGGGACCCTCATTTTGCAGCCACGGAGAGGAGAAAGAACAAGAGGGGTGGCGATTTTTAGCGTAACTGTAAGCTCCAGCTCTGAGATTGGTTGTTGGCGGCTGTCTGAGCAGAGACCCGTTCACCAGGCCCTCCACCAGCGATGGGGTGCGGGTTCACAGGTCCCCGTAGAGACACACTCTCGCCTCACCCAAACTTTCAGAACAAGTCAGATTAAATGACCACTGACACAAGTCAATGCAGTCACAGGGTCCTGGAGGTGGCCAGAGTATAACCCCTCTGTCCCCCTGTTCTTCAAAAATCTGTTTTTATTAATTAATTTTTTATTTTCTCCCTTTTTCTTCGTGGCCCCTGTAAGTTTCTCGTGCAGTATTTCTTGCTTCTCGTTCAGGGGTCCGTGTTCAGACGCACGCTTTGCCTCAATCCTTCACTCATCCTCCTTCCAGCTGAAAGACGCGTCACAGCTCAGCGGTGATTTAGTGAAACGATGCGTCTCGGACGATCTCGCCATCTCCACGGGCGTGAACATAAAATTAATGGTTTTGTGTACTTTCTGACTTGTGGGGATTTATGTTGCTTATTTCAGGCGATTGAAGTCACCGACTGAAGAAACTAAAGCAAATAAGTGAATACATCTGTCAAGGGTATTGCTTTTTACGCCTTACAGATGACATCAAATTGCAGAGACAGAGATGTAAAAACGTCTCGAAAGGTCTTAAAAAGTTCAGAACCTCAAAGAACAAGCATGTGCATGATCTCAGTATTTCTTTAACAGCTTACTTCACATTTCTCTGGAATAATTTCAGTAAAAAAAAAGGTACAAAATAAATAAATCAAAAGTAACAAAAAGATTAAAAGCTCTGGAATTCAACTTTAAAACAGGTTCCAGATTGAAGTGTGTTACTTAGTGGATGACTTCTGATCCAACGTGGCAGTGTAGAGTAGCGGTTCGAGGACTAGGCTTGTACCTGAAAGATTGCAGGTTTGATGGGGTACTGTTGTTGAGCGAGCCTAAATCCCTGAAAGTTCTACTTTTTGTCCCCTGTAGGGGACGCTAGTCTCTGGTCTTAATCCCAAGAACCGTATATCCTACTCTGTCATGACCTCTGCTTACGAGGGACACTCAATTAAAATAAAGTAAAACATTTTTAAAAATATTTTCATAGCATCAAAAAATGAAAGGGCATCTGCTAAATGTCGATATTAAATTTAATGAAGTAGTGTAAAGAGTTCTATTAAACGCAATGATCTATCTTTTGAGGTCGAATAACAAGGAATGCTCAGCACCACATGACTAATGCAGGCAAATATAAAGTCAAATATCTTAAATATTGTTTCTTTTTTAAAAACAAAACAAAAAAAGTTACAAAAAAAAGTTTAACAAAGCTTAAGTTTGGAGCAAGAAATGCAGTTATTCCTCTCTGCCGTGCAAACAGAAGGGAAAGAGAGGGAAAAAAGACCTTTCCTCGTGTGTTTACCCGCCAGACTAAAGGTTATCCAAACTGAACTCCGTGTGCCCAGCGAGAGGAACCGATAGGCCCCGCCGGCAATTTAAAAACAGATAACGCGCCGGCAATTCCCAAAGCCATAACTTTTGGGAAGCCCCCTCTCTTAATGTCCTGGGTTCAGTTTGGAAACAGTTTGACCCTCCCATAGGGTCACAGGGTCATTTATAGCTAAGCTGATGGCCGGGGTTGAGGGGGACGGGGGTGGGGGGCGGGGGGGGCAGCCAATGTTTGCTGAAACGCGGCGAGCGCATGTGTGTGTACAGCGGGTCCAAGGTCGGCCTGTTTTAGGGGACCGTCCTGGGGTGGGAGGTGTGCCCATGGGGGGGCGGGACGGGGGGGCGCTGCTTTACGGGATCGCAGTCAGCTGCTAGTGTAAACACTCCACGCGGTCAGTTAGGGTCACGGCCTGCACCATCACCTGTAGCAACAGCAACACGGCTTCGTCCAGGCGGAGAGGGGCAGCAATGGCACCTCTGCTTTTCCAGGGACTGCAGTGAGTGAGTGAGTGAGCTCATTCATTCTGCTGCTGAGCGGTGGGTGTGATTTATGTTGGAGCATTTCGGGACCACAACAACATTCTTGTCCAAGGCCGCCAAAACCCTCGGGCTATCTCTGCCAGGGAGGATCGCTGGGCCCGTCCCAGGACGGAGGCAGCGGTGTAGGGGTCCCGTGTGGGAGGTCATGGCTGGAGAGTTTTGGGTGCAGTAGCAGACTCAACTCTGACCCCCCCTTCACCTCCCCTTCCTGTAATCCACCACATAGAAACTTCTGCTGCACCAGATGTGGATATATATCATTACGACCACAACCACCCACCCCCCCTCCCCCCCACCTTAAACACACACCTCCCTCTACGAGCTGCCCCCTGTCCTGCAGACATGTGGAGGTCATTATTCAGACACAGTCCCTCTTTGCTAGAGCAGGAACCTCCGCCGTCCACTCTATCCAGAACAATAGAATTTTCATTGGTTTATTCATTAAGTTGTCATTTGACATTTGCAGTGCATTGAACTGGGTAAGAACTTTTAAAATGTGCAAAAAAATAAGACAAATGTAGAAATTAAAGGTTTTGTGCAATATTATGAGGAAAAAAAGTCATTTTCGGTGAAGTGTGTTAAGTTAGTTTATTTTTCCTTTTGCATTGTGCAAGAAATGAAGGATCCTCAACAAATGACAGACCCTGAAATGCAAATAAGGAAATGGGGAGGAAGAAAGAGTCATGGTGGTGTCCTGTGTTCCCCAGGGAAACGTCTTCATCACACGGGCGCTCCTCTCGCCCCTCCGTCAGAAACGGAGGCATGGGTGCGGGGGACCCCACACAATGGGGCCAGAGCAGAGTACATATATCACCAGACCCTGCTCACAATGAATCCAACCCCCCCCCCCACCCCCCGTAAGCCCACACCCCCCCCACCTAAACCTCTCCACCCATCGCTCCCTCAAAAGAATTCCCACATTTCCATATTTTCCTTCGTGTTACACATTTTTCCAAACCCTTATCCTATTGGTGGGACCTTTGAATAACTCCCCACCTCCTTCTCCTCTAGCCCTCAGCCCCCCCCCCCTCCCTCCCCAAGATTTGTTGCCAGTTAATTCTAAACGACCGTCTCCTGCAACAAAACCGGAGTTCTTTAGATGTGAGTAAATGATAGAGAAAATGGGGGAGTTTGGGGCCCCCCTGGTTTCATGTGCCTATAAATCTCCAGTAAATTAAAGCTCATCCCCGGAGCGGGCCCTCGTCCCTCCACCTCCCCGGCTCCCCCCCCCCGGCTCTTTGTCTTGTTAATACACATTAGGGCCTGGCTGGCTGCCCACTTTGACCACCGCTGAGGTGATTCGGCTACAAAGCTGCAGATGTGGACCTCGGCAGTGCCCCTGACCCTGCCGCCAAACTCATTTGCATCAGCAACAGTCCCCCCCCCCCCACCCCCCACCCCAAAACAGGCAAGAATTTCTCCCTAACTTCCTGCTTCAAAAGACTTGCAGAGTAACAACTTTTCTGCTTTTCAAAGAGACAAGTGAAGGAGGAGAGACAGAGAGAGAGAGGTAGATAGCGGGGAGAGGGAGGGAGAGGGAGGGAATGATAGAGAGAGGGGGGGAGGGTGAGATCCTCCCTCCCCCTGTAAAATCAGATTTTCTTCTGCGGATTCAATGGATTTCGTCCTTTTTTTGTGGTACGGCGGGGGCGGGGAATTGTGGGCGGGGCCAGGAAGGCATAAGCATGCACATACATCCACACCCCAGACCGCTGTGATATAAAGGCATTGATGCCGATTATGAGCGTGTAAAGGGGTTTTCTCTTTCCTCTTTTCACGCCCGGACGATAACAGACCGTGCACGGCCTGCCCTTTTCACTCCAGGAAGCCTCTCACCATTTTTTGCAAGACAAAAAAAAAAAGAGATGAAGACAGAGAGACAGCAAGAAAGAGAGCTTCCTGTGTAAAGTCTCTTTTTGCAGTTGTCCCCTCCAAGTCACTGGGATGAAACATGCGTACGAAACGTGTGTATAATTACGTCTGATCGTAAGCTGCGTGTAAGAACATTTCCAAGAACATTTCGGCATTCATCAATATTTTCTTATCTGTATTTGTTCAGGGCTATTTTCCTTATGCAAATCACATGAGCAGGACTGCGCATACAATTTAAAAACAGTCAGCAATCATCATATCATGCACAAAATGAGATATGCACAAAAACAAAGGTCTGCGCGTGTGCTATGAATCTCATATTGTTTGTGCGTACGAACATTTTTAAGAACGAAAGTAAGAATTACTTAAAGGTTTTGTGAGCTAAATGTAGCTCATTTAAAAAAAGGCTTTATTATTTGTCACAGTGCAGTAAAGCAGTGAAGCTCTCTGCACATTGCGATCATGTCCAGGCTTAGCTTCGCCCCAGTGAAATGCACATACAGGGATTAAGCAAAAGTGTGTTGTGTAGATTGGGTTTTAATACAGGGCTACTGGAGCAGCGCTGCAATATAAACTTTCATCGCCTCGCTAGAGGGACTCATTAAAATGTGAAAGGCTCACTTGATTTAACAACAATATGAAAGAAAAGGTGCCCGGACGCATTGCAAATCTCGCAGTTTTGCAACAACCTCTATACAGCTGCCGTTGTTCGCCTTTCGCCATGGGAATGTCGCAGCTCGCCATTATATAATCGCTTATCTTTAGCGACATCCCCTGCCCTGTCTTCAGCGGAAGAAGCTCTGAGACACACTTAAAATTCTGATGTGCTTGCTTAGTGGGGGGGGGGGGGGGGCATAAATATCACCGAAACTCGGCGATAACCTCAGTTAGCCTGGCTGAAGTAAACCCAATTTAAACAGCAGGGGTGTCAAATTTTATATCTTACTATGACACTTTACTGTTTTCCAATGACACTTTACCTTTAGTATGTCGATTTGCTAAATAAATAAATGTAAATAAAGAAATGTAAATGTACTGTCTCACTATGACACTTTACGGTCTAACTATGACACTTCGCTGTCTCACTGTGACAATTTAGCTGCTTACTATGACACTTTACTGTCTCACTATGACACTATACTGTCTTACTATAACGTCTGATTCAACTTAATTAACTAACCGCGGTCTTCAACCAAGGCCTTCTTGAGCACAATCCTGTGATGTACAGTAGCGCTGAGCCAGAACAAAAACCTGCACCCCACACAAATGTTTTTTGGATAAGAGTGGACACCCCTGCTATACAGGGATGGGGTGAGAACAATTGTGTTTTGTCGCTACAGGCTCCAGTAATGGCTGGGTAATGGCATAGTCTGGATTTGAACCTGCAACTTCAGAGGTCAGTATTCAGAAGCCATATTTAATCACTAATCTAGAATGAAGGAGCGGTGTGGCTCTGTGGGGTCTTTTTTTTACACAGGTTCACATTCTGTCCGCAGATACAGAGGAGTCTTACAGGATTATGGTTTTTTGCCTAGAAACCCTGGGGCGGCCACACAACAGGAAGCGGACTGAATCATCTTCGCATTTATCTGGCTAAAAACCGCCACTGTTGAGTCTCATTAACCCCCCTTTTGTTTGAATCACGATTACGAGAAAACTCTTTACACACACAAACAACAAAAAAATGAAATGAAATTAAAACGGGCTGCGCGTTTCCTTGTCTAGACCGGTGAACTGACTCATATGGTATCCTGCCATATCAATTCTCCAGAAGTATACTGCTGCATGCAGATGCACTGTATACTATGTTATGCAATGGTTGTTTTTATAGCCAGGTGAATCAGAAGTGCGGAGTATGGAGCTTATTATGTGGAGGATATGGTATGCCCATGCTGTCTCTTTCAAAACTATGAAGTTTTTTGCGGCAGGATTTGGAGTCTTTAATGAGCTCGTATCGTCTGGCTCACGATGTCAGGCTCTGGGGGAAATTGCTGACAGTGTACAGTTTTTGTACAGTTTGAGACAGTTTTTCTTTCTCTCTCTCAGTTTTTTTTCATAGCATCATAAGCTCTACTGGCTGCAGCCCATATATACTCCATGACTCCCCCCCCCCCCAACACCTGCCCATCACCCCCGCCCACATTCCCTCTGCAGCCGCAAAATGCACTAATTGTGACAGAAATGTCAATCTTGGGGCGTCAGTGCTTCTGTCAGATCTGTTCCCGTTAGCCACGTGCTAACCCTACCCCATTCATCCTTCCTCGCACAAACCCCTAAAGGGGCACTGGGACAATCACCCCCCTTAGAGAAGCCTGAGAGGCAGAGGAGCGCCAGCGGCCGTTTGGGACAGAGGGAGGCACTGGGGGGGGTTGAGGGGATGGAGATGATCTTTAGGACGTCTCCACCTAATAAGGGCACAAAACCGTCACGATGGCGGAGGCGACAGTAGAACAGTCCGTACGCGAACGCCGCCCAGCTCTACTGCCTCTGTGGTGAGAGTGGGAGGACGTGTCTTTCCCTCTGGAATGTCTGGCCTCTACGGTGACCAATCGGTGGCTAAAGAAACAGTCGCCACAGCCGGGGAAAGACATAGTTGCGCCAGTTCCCAAGGAAACATAGTGCCGCTGCACGGTACGTTAAACCTCCCCCCAAATGACGCTCAGCGCTCCATATTCCACAGGAAAATCAAGCATTCATCATCTTTTCATTTTTCAGGAAAAAGCAAATCCCTGACTGGCTTCAGTTCAGGCACAGAATTTATTTCTTCAGCTTGGTTGGCGCGTCGTCCTCCCGATCCATTTCATTGAGCGGTTGCCATTAAAACCGTAATTCATTGCGACCAATCTTGTTTTGTTTGACAAAATTGGATCTGCATTGGAATTGAAAAAAAAAAAAAAAAACGATTTTCACCTACGCAAAGGAACGTGTGCAGCCTCCTGCCAATGTCTGGATTTTTCCACAGAGGATGAATTCCTTTCAATCCCGAACGCGTCTGCCAAACATCTTCTGTGTCGCTGTGCCCAAATTTAGTTCTGTCTAATCCTCTAATTTCATTCAAAGAGGGTTTCATTCCTTGTTTCATGAGAGCTGTTTTGGGCCTTTAATTATGAAACTGCTCTCTCTCTCTCTCTCTCTCTCTCCTCTCTCATTGTCTCTCTGTTCTCTCTCTCCTCTCTTGGACTATCCACTCTTTCCTTTATCTGATGCTCTCTGTTCTCTGTTCTTCTCCTTGGTGTCGCCTATTCTCTCTCCCTCTCTTTTTAGATGGACAGTAATCCACATTTGTCCTGTATATCTGGATGCAATGACAGCCCAAAATTTTCTGTGTGTCTTTCATCCAAAGCTTGGTGATTGGCACATAATATACAGTATTGCTGCACACACACACACACATGCACTACATACACACACACACACACGCACAAATTCATTGCTATACTTGTGAGGACTTCCCATTGACTACATTCATTCGGTAACCTCTAACCCTAACCCTAAACCACTACATGCCTAATCTTAACCTTAACCATAACCTAATTGTAACCCTAACCCTAACCTTAAGTCTTAACCCTAAAACAGCCTCTTGAACTTGTGGGGACCAGCAAAAGGTCCCCAACTTGTGTAATTTTCCTCATTTTCTATCCTTGTAGGGACATTTGGTTCTCACAAAGATAGTAATACATGTCCACACACACAGGCACCACACACACACATACATACACACATACACGGCATCTCTCGCGTTTGGGCTCAGTAGAACATTCCTTAGAAGCAGCTCATTTTCATTCACTGACGCAATGAGCGAGATGACAGAATCTGAGATTTGTAAAAAAAAAAAATAAATAAATAAGTTACTTTCTCGGTAAGAAAGAGCTCCACCTCACTGCACACAATAAAAATAAAGCAAGTGAACAGAAAGAACACAAACCTGCTCGCTGGAGGGTGCGTTAGCACAGTAAATTACCCAAATCACGCACAACAAATCAGGCAAAACCTCAGTGTTCTGTATCACAGCTAAGGCTTTAGGCCTTATTTTCAACCAATTAGAGCGCTGGGTAAATTTGATAAAAAACGTGTGAATCTGATATGAAGAGCGGACATTAAGGGTACGTGTGTGTGCGGGATGGGGGCTGGGGGCGGGGCTGTGGAAGGATTTGGCACTCATTGCTACCCTCGGTGTGGGTCAGCAGGAAAACAACAGGGCAGACCAACAGTGAGCTCTCAGCATACCAGCATCAATTACTGTCATTACATCTCTCTCCCACCCTCGTTCTCTCTCTCTCTCTCTCTCTCTCTCCCTCCCTCTCTGTTTCTCTCTCCCTCCCTCTCTCTCTCTCTCTCTGTCTGCTGTGGGGTTCTGCCAGCACCTCGGGCGAGCGAGAGACGACATCACGGACTCATCTCAGCTGCACCCCAGCAGAGCTAATGAAGTGAAATGAGACTTATTAGCCAAAAGCCTTTAAAGTCAGTGACAGGCGACATGAGCCTAAAAACACAAACACGCGGGGCAGTCAGAGCGAAAACACACATGCACACCTGGGCATTCACAGAGACAATACTCACACACACACACACAACAGCACACACAGCACACACACACACACACACACAGAAACACACACGCACACACACAGAAATACTGTACACACCCACACACAAAAACACACACGCACACACACGCACACACACAGAAATACTGTACACACCCACACACACACAAATACACACACACGCACACACACACACACACGCACACACACATGCTCACACACACACACACACACACACACACACAGAAACACACATGCACACACAAACATGCACAGACGCACACACATACACACACACGCTCACACATACGCACACAGAAACACACACGCATACACACAGAAATACTGTACACACCCACACACACACACACATACACACACACGCCCAAAAACACTAGGAATTCAGACAGAAACAGAAATACACATACACACATGAACACACACCCAACACACACACATATGCACACAAACACGCACGCACACACAAACACACACACACACAAACACACACACACACGCACACAGAAACACTGTACACACCCACACACACACACACACACACACACACATATGCACACAAACACGCACGCACACACAAACACACACACACACACACACACACAGCGACAGTAACTCAAACAGGACCAGCAGAAAGGTGTAACTGCCCCAGCCAGTGTGTTTCACATTAGACAGTATCTTACTCTGCACAGGGCAAAGAGCCCGGTACCAGCTGCGTCCCATGATGCACCTGCACGCCACATTTTTCAGCGGTCAGGAGAGCGCCGGAGGGGCAGCTTAAGGGCGGTAATGCTCCGATAATTATCCTGGGGTGAGGGGAGGGTGACCGGAGTCCTGCCGGCCCCCATCAGGTAAAGCCTGCTCAATCAAAGGGGGGGGGGGCACGGCAACCTGCGTGATTTACTGGGGCTCCAGAACCTTCTGCAGGCTGGGGGGGTCCAGCAGCGGGAGGCGGATTCCTAATGTCGGCCCGCTGACCACCCCCCACCCCACCCCGCTTCGGCTGGTTTTAGTGCGTCCTCTCTGGTCAGGGCAGGGGGGGGGGGTAGGGTCACGGCGGTGGGCGGGACTATTTGTTCTGTCAGCCTGATCTCCTCGGCCAATGACAGCCAGCACTTTAGTGGCAATCGCTCTCCGGCTTAGACGCTTAGAAAGATGGGGGATCGCGTTACGACTTGCCCCCAAAAGTAAACCCCAGACACAAAACATCAGAAGTGGAGGGCGGCCGTCTCATATGACTGACCCCAATCCCACCCCCTCCCCGCCCCGCCCCACCCCGGTCCGCGTCGAAGGGCTTTTGATGTGCCGAGCATCTGGTGTCTGGACGCTGAGAGGGCGTGGCCCCAACCTGGCTCACCTGCGTCGGGCCTCCACGACCTTCCTTCCCTTCCCATCAATCCTTGCCCTTGCTCCGGTCCTGGCAATCACACGCGATCCCTCACCTCCCCCATCGGCCCAGGCCAACGCGAGGTCGTGACCCTCCGCTCGCGCCCTCGACAGGTCCTTCCTGGCGAGGGGCCGCACCTGGCGAGCACGTGTGCGGCGCAACCTGACCCCGGCGGGGGCGTCGCCGTGGCTACCGAGACGGCGGCCGTTACGACTGCTGCCGCGCGGTTTTTACGATCAGACCCGCGGCCCTCCTGACCGGGCGGGTGATGGGTCACACCCCCCACGGGATATCCATGGAAGAGACCCCCGTTCACCTCAACTGCGCTAATACAAAAAACACTTTGACCTGAACACTGCACAGAATAAATTTGTTTTATTGCTCAAAACATTTATTCATACTCCGGGGTCTGTTGCTGTTTCCTTTCTGGATGCAGGAAAGACGGACCAGAATTCTCTGATTCCTGTCCTGAAAAAGATGAACCTGATATATACTTTAAAAGTTTTGTGGTTATTTAATAATCCTCAAAAGAGAGTGCTGATGCAGTGTTACTATGTCACACGAAACGAGTAGCACTCAACAGATCGGCAGCAAAAGCAGTTCTGGCAACTGAATGTTTCTCTGAGATCCTAAAGACAGAATGTGTAAACATCATCCTGCGGGCGTGTCCAGGGCTTGGAAAAGCCAGAATTGCGCAGTGTGATTACCACTGTAGCGTAGGAGATAAATCTTTGCCGTGACTCATAATGACTTTCATTTTATATAGCCCTATTAAACATTTGGCTGCAACTGAATCTTAACAGACTTTCTACTACGGAAATGCGTGACTCACCTCCCCCAATGGGTTGCACCAACCGGCGTTGACGCACCGTGGGGATTTTTATCATTCGGTTCCAAAACATTCATCGCTCAGCTGAGGGGAGCTGAGAAAGAGGGGTGTGTTCAGCCAGGGGAATTTTTTCTTTTTTGGGTGGGCGAACTGCAGGAGATCCAGGTTTTGGAGTTCGGCCAGGACACCAGAGGAAGCCCGTGCTTCCCTCGCTAACCACACTTTGCCCAATTCAGCCTCAGCTGTGGCAGCAGGACCCAGGTGCTAACCACACCTTGCCCAATTCAGCCTCAGCTGTGGCAGCAGGACCCAGGTGCTAACCACACCTTGCCCAATTCAGCCTCAGCTAGGCGAAGGCTACAGACCGGCATGGCTTCAGGCAAAAAAGCCATTCAAGGCTACGACTTTAGTTCCCATTGTGCCGAGAATCAGAATTCAGTGCTTTATTATTCATAAGGAATGGCTTAATGCACTCATTCAAACAAATGAATCACTCAGACAATTGCATTTCTCTCAGCAACTACAGCGTGTCCAGTGCCCTGCTTCCAAAAATTCACCAAGAGAGAAACTTTTTTAAGTTTGAATACAAACTTAATTTCGTGTGGCGTGCAATACTGTTGGAGAGTTTCTTAAACAAAGGGAAAGAGAAAAGGCCTTAAAGAAAGGAGAGAACCACAGTCCATTTTTCATCGGAACATCTTCACGACGATATCTAATCTCACCTCTCTGCCACCGCGTGCCCCATTATGATAAATGATTCGGCTTCAGCAGCGGAAATAACTGGGCTCTTAAACGGCGCGGGGGGCTGACCTACATATACCCCCCCCCCCCCACTCCCCCCCGGACTCCGGAGTCAGAACACGAGGGGAGCGCGTAGCGCAGTTCCAGCGCGTCGGCGCCCTGCAGCCGGGGCCCGCGACAGCAGCCCAGCGGGGAGCGCATCAAATCCCACCTCATAATGGCCCTCATCATCGGCCAATCAGATCCCGGCGAGGGTGTAGATTTGGCCCTCCGGCAACAGTTACCGAGCGGTTGGGGTTCCCCATCTCATCCCTGGGCTTCTCACTTCCCAGGCAGGCAGCTGCATTATTAAAATCCCTCCCCGAGACAAATACTGTAACATCTACCCCCCCCCCCCACACCCCGTATTTACAGCCCACTGGGGCCATGAATAAAACCATGGTAACACTGAGGTGCGTCTGTGTGCAGTAGCCGGCGTGCTGAATTGCCACGATCTGGGAGAGGAAAGGCAATCTCAGCCGCTTATGAACGGACAATATGTGAAAGTGTTTGGGGGGGGGGGGGGCATAATCGAGCCCCTGGGAGCGTGCTGCCTGGAGATAAGCCCCCCCTCGCTGACCCAGGCCCCCACCCTCGCTGTGGTTATCTACGCTAACCCCCCCCGCAGGGCTCTCTTACACAGATAACACTGCTCACCCCAGACCTCTCTGTGTGGCCCCGCCTGTCTGAATGATTTCCCATTACAGTCTTACATATATGTACCTACACACACACACAAACACACACACACACACACACACACATGCAGGCACACGGGCATGCATGCTGACATACACACACATGCAGGCACACATGCATGCATGCTGACACACACACGCGCATACGTAGACATAACACACATATACACACATACCCACACATGCACACAAACACACACACACACAAAGGTCCATCCCTGAAACACAGGAGCAAGCAGAAAGCTGCTTCAGTTTGGTGAGGGGGGGCCAGGGGGGACTTAAGGGGCACTGGGGGAGGAGCAGGTGAGCTGGGGGGGCTGGGGGCGTTATGGGGGTCTTTAGAACTTCCAGACCAATAGCAGCTCCAGCCACAGACAGTCTCCGGAGCCCCCCCCACCCCTTCAGACTTTGATCTATCAGCGTTAGCACAGGGTAAACAGGCGCTAATTGTCTGCATCAAGTCAAGATCCTTATCTCCTCCCCCCGGTCCCACCCCCGTCTGTTTCCCCTGCTTCAGTACGCTTCCTCAGCTTCCCACACCGATGCTGTCAGATTAACCCACATCTCCAACCGTATCTGTCACCTCAAACACTGCCGCACCCCTCCCCCACCTCCTCAAACAAAACCCGCCCCATCCGCACACACTGGCCGGGGTGATTACCTTATCAAGCGCAGCTTTTGTAATGACTAATTAATAGAGAATCTGAAAGACAAGGGGCCTTGAGGCCTCTTATGGTGATTATGATAATCATTTAGCACTTTTAATGACAGCTTTTAAGATATCTTATGTTTCCCCCCCCGCCTCGTGTATATATAATGAAACATTTAATAGGTTAGTTTCTTTTCGAACGAAAACAGCATTAATGTCAAAATATGCCTGAATCCAAACAAACAGATAGATTGCTATGCTGGGACGATTTCCAAATGGGACTCTTGGATTGAATATCCATTTACTACCAAGAACACAAATCAATAAATAAGCATTTTATGAAACATCTAAGAAGCATAAGGACATAATTAAAATACCTATATACTGTGGTATTAAACGTATAATAAACATAAAGTTTAATGTAGCAAAAAGGCCAGTGAAGTCCCTGTTTTAATGTTTCAAGAGGACAGTCCTTATGCCCTTTCGAGGAGGTCATAACCCCCCCCCACCCCCAAACCCAAACTCCTGACCCCGGCCCAACCCCGGTTTAAGAGGATGACTGAGGAGCAACATGCTGATGAAGATCTGCAGGCCGGAGGGCTGGGGGTGGGGGGAGGGGGTGCAAGACGGCAGGGTAATGGGCTCCTCTTGATGTCTGCGGGATAAATATTGGTGCCGATATCTCAGACCCGGCTAATGGGCGGCAGTTTGTGTGACCCCCACCGCAGACCGGGCCCAGCGGAGACCCCCCCGCCCCCTTCCTTCCATTACGGGGGGGATCAAAGCCCCCGTCAGAGCGCTCCCCCAGGTGCCATTGGTCATCCCGGGGAGACGTCCCGCACTGGAGCCCTGATTGTGTTGGTATTGCCTGAGGGGACATCATCACGAAGCAGCCGAGATTAGGGGAGGGCGGGGCGGGGGTCATCGGCTGGACGTTGGGGCGCCTCAGCCGGGCTTTGTATCTCCACTTTCATTAAGGTTAACAGCAGAGGGGTGGGAGGGGGGGGATGAGGGGGGGTCACACATTTGGCACACAGACACACCATAATAAGACTCTAATCATAAATTGAAAGGAGGGGAACCAACCATAAACACGGACGGCTATGGAATACCGATCTGCACATCGTTGCCTGTCTCTGGGCTGTGTCGTCGTGGCCCGGTCTCCCTCGGAAAAGAGGCTCCTTATCTCAACGGGACGTCCCGGGAAAATAAGGGTCTAATAAAATAAGGAAATTTTACGGGGCTGCAGTCTGGAGCCAGGATGAACCGTGAGGCGGAACGCTGGTCATCATAAAAACGCTCTTCCTCCGTGACCTGCTCGTCATCAACAAGCTCGCCATGTTGCCTTCTGAAAAGATCAGCTGTCAGAGGCGGACTCCTTTTTTCACTTTAATGCACCCGACTGCATAAGCATCACAAAAACGGGCTCGAGATTCTTATGATTCTTATGGAAAAAGAAACATGAATAAATATGAATTTATTTGTGGCGCACTATTTCCTGTTGATCTGGAAAAAGCAATTTGCCTCGTTCTAATCTAACCGGTGAAAAACTGAACGGATGACTCCGTGTGTCCATGAAAGCGCTGGAGCGCAGGATCACATCACGGGAGAGGAAAACGGCGTCGCGGACGGCGTGTCTGCAGAACAGTGGAGCGCGACGGCGAGGGTGTGGGATGAGTGACGGGGGCGCGTCCGAGGCCGCGGGCCCTAGCGACGCGGAGGTGTCGGCGGGGCCGATCTCAAAAAGACGGCAGACCTCGGAGGAAGAGCCGGAGGGGGACCCGAGGCTGTCAGTCAAGGTGACGGACGCGGCGACGCGATCAGAGGGCCCCCCCCCCCCCCACTCCCCCCCCGCCGCGCCCGACACAGGGAGTCGCATGCTGAGCGCCCTCTGCGCCAGTCACCACCCCCCCCCCCCTCGCCCCCCGCCAGCCGCCGGCACGGCCAGGAGGGGGACCCCCCCGTCACTCCCGGTGACAGAGTGACAGTCGAGAGGTGAGGAGACGCAGATCCGAACAGACGGCCTTCCTGTCACGGACATCCCGCAGAGGCGGGTGAGGTTGCCACCCCCACCCCGCCATCCCGTCTGAAGTCACAGGACGCCTCCCCCTCCCCCCTCCCATACTCCAAACCCATCCCCTGAATTAAAGTCTCTCCTGGGTGTGCAGACAAAAGAAAACCATACACCCTGGTTATGTAATAATACTGTTTCTGATAAGAGCACAAAGAGACTGTAGTACTTCCCAGCACAAACACACACACACACAAGCATGCACACTCACACGCGTACACACACACACACACACACACGCACACCTAAGTTAGGCTTTGTGCAAACGCAGCTATTTATCTGTAATCAGCAACTGATATTATACAGTCAGCTGCCCATGGGGAACTCATGACATTTCACTCCGTTGTGTTAGAGCTTGAGAGAATGTCTCTTCTGTTACCACTGATAAGGAAAAAGACATTTATTTTTGTGGTAAATGTTAAACACAAAAAAAACTGAGATTTAAGAGCCCTGGGCAGAAGATTAGAAAATAGTTTGTGTTGAGCTTGATGTTTTTCATTTTCATTTCACACAATTGGGGCCATTTAAAACACAAATCATCCCCCTCTCCAACCTCGCCTGCCCCTAGTCCTAATCCCGCGGTTTGACCCGAATCTACCATTCCATTACCCTACACTCCCTGTGGGAAAACCCGAGATCCCACAGCACTTGACCTTTGAGCCCCTTCAATCAGGCCACTGGGGTAAAACAAGGAAGCCTCTTTGCTTGACCGCCCCCACTCCCCCCCCCGCCCCTTCCTAATTCCCCCCGACGCGGCGGCGGGTGACCCCACCCACTGGGCGTTCTCCCCGTTCCCTCTGCAAATTGGACCTGACCGCTCCATCCGAAACAGCCGTCCCTGCCATTGGCTCCCAAAAGCGGAAGCCCCGGACGGCCTAACAGCCTGTCATCGATTTCCCCTCCTCACCATCTCCCTTTTCCTCCTCCTCCTCTTCATTCCAACACCAGCGTTTGTCCTCAGACTGTTCCTTACCCGGAGTTCTCTCTCCTTGACTTTGGTAGCCCCTCCAAGGGTGTGGAGTCAACTCCAATTCCAAAAATGTTTATTTCACTCAATTCAGGAAGTGAATCGAAACTCAATCCATGAATGGAAAATAAAAAAATTCTGAAATGTTCCACGAGGAATTTTCCACATCATGAACTTAATATCAACGGGCCTGAAAGGGGATTGAGAATGATTTACACCCCAGCCCTGCCCTTCGACAGTAGGAATGCATAATTGCGCAGGTCCTTGCAGGGAAAAGGCAATCTGAGTTCACCAGCTTTGTCCACTTCACAGCCACTTTCATGTCCTGACAGGACCTGTCATGGCTGCAAATGATAAAAACATCTCTCCGGTTAAACAGGGCGTCCAGAACTAAACAATGAACAAAAAGCCTGATCCATCACCCCCCAAGTAAGATAAATCACAGCTTGAAAGGAGTTTCAAATCACCTTAGATAAAATCTGCAGCCTACACACTCCCTTGATCTTCTCTGTCCCAGCCGAGCTGAAATGGACGTTCTTGTTAAATAACAGCGACTGGCATTTGAAGCGATTTGATGAATATTCTGTTTTCCTTTCCAGATGACATAAACTACACCTGGAGGCGGACTTCACACGTTTCAGTCTCAGCATCGATGGGAGTGGTGGTTATGAAACAGACCTACCAAAAATAGTACCTGTTCCTCTTGCTCTAATTCTCTGTGCTATTGTTGGGGTTAAAATATATGAATACGCGTGAGGTTAGTGCTTAGAAAGTTTTTGTAGATGTCATTCATTCTCTCTCTCTCTCTCTCTCCATTTCTTAGACATAGCAAATTAATGTTATTTGTAAATCAGTTGGGCGTAACCAATGATGATTGGCTATTAATCCGATGGCTTAGTGTAAACATAAATAGTATAATTCCCCAGAGGGACTGCCCCTCATATGGAGCAACTTCCCTTCTGCAGAGTAAAGGGCGCAGCGAATGTTTTAGGGGGGTGGTTTACTGGAACCTATCCCAGAATGCAGTGGCTGAGAGGCGGGAATACATCTTGCAGCTAACCCATCCCAGGTGCACTGGACCCACACATTAAGATGTTCAGTGTTATGTTACATTGTCATATCACCCCCGGTGTGTATAACGCTGACACACTGTATCACATATCATGTATCGAGTAATATGTGCTCTGTCAGAGTTAATTTCACACCATGTGCTGTGTTTGTGCCCAGTGGCGGGCCTACAGAGCCGAGCATAGCAATGGGTCTGAGGCATATAAAGATGTAGAGGAATGCTGACTTAGAGAGGATATGTTAAATGTATGAAAAAGAGACTGTCCCCGCGCCACAGGTGTGAGCGAACCCTTCGACGCCTCTCACGTGCAGTTTGATCAAATTTAAACCCTCTCAGTCTCTTTAGCCGCAGACACCAGGACTGGCTGACTGACACATAATTGACCTGTCAGACGTGCAAAAACCCCAGCGCCTCAAACACGTTGGGCCGTCGCCCGGAGGGGCGAGCGGGCCAGGAGGAAATGAGGTAACGCAGTGTGTGTGTGTTTGTGTGTGTGTGTGTGTCAGACAGAGAGAGAGAGAGAGAGAGAGAGAGAGAGAGAAAGAGGGAGAGAGAGAGAGAGAGAGAGAGAGAGAGAGAGAGAGAGAGGGAGAGAGAGAGAGAGAGAGAGACAGAGAGAGAGAGAGAGAGAGAGACAGAGAGAGAGAGAGAGGGAGAGGGAGAGGGAGAGGGAGGGAGGTACATCAGCGAGTCAGGAAGGGGGTTTCACACATTCGGTCAAGTGAAGCAGACAAAGATGAGACAGCGCTGCGAAAATAAAACTAAAATAAGAGAACACCTCACGCTTGCTTTCATTGATCATTCAGTTTGCGCCCACATATTTACTTTTCCTGCTTGTCTGATCGTCGGCTTTGTGTAGACGATTCCGTTGTTACCTGTCCTTTGAAAGCTGGTTCACACAGGTGTCATGTGATCAGGCATAGCCCGTGTGATGTGCACATGAAAGCAGAGTCATGTTCACATCCTCTACATCAGACTGAATGGCGACAGTCTTTACATGCATATATTTATATTTGCATTCATTAAAACATGCACAATGTCCCTGCAGCAGAAAAGTGGGACGTCTTGGTGGCATGAGAAGTCAATACACAGAATTTCCATCCCTATTTCCCTGCTTTGCATTCCAGCTTCCCAAATATTTGCCAAAATGCATGCATGCACACACATATACACACACACCTACACACACACACGTATGTACAAATGTCATTGATTATTCAAGCCTTTCTAGTCTTGAACACTTTGATTCCCCAAGCCATCACAACAAATGAGAACTGAGTTCTCAATTGGTCTATGTGGTTAAAGGTAATTCATTTTCATACTATTGTTATTACTACTAACACTACCACTACAACTATTACTACTACTACTAGTATTACCACTCATACTACTACTACTACTAATAATAAAAATAAAAATGATAACAATACTAATGAGAATAATCATCATATAATGTTTTAATGAGAACCTTATGTGGTGCAGACAGAAGTCCCTGGATCTGTCCTCCACCCCTCCACCCCTCCGCCCTCCTTCCTTGGACTTGCCACATAAGACAGAACCATTAGGAATGAGTCACCGAGTTCTAGAACGGTCATAGGATTGGGAAAATGCTCAGCGCTGTGACGTTAAGGAAGCTGTTAAAATGTTATTTGCTACAGGGATCTAAGGTTACCTTGTGAACGATTTACGACCGATCTCAAGTTACACCGCGCTCTCTCACTTCTGTTGGGCTGCCCTGGTCCGTCATGCTGACATCCCCTCCAAAAAAACCCACACCTCAATGCCCAGCAATAATTTATCTATCCTAGTTGCCAAGACCATCCAAGCACCATCCAAAAAAAAAAAGGGGGGGGGGGGATTTGAATGCTGTTTCCCTTTTGGGGGTCACCAAATAGATACAGGAGGTCGCAGCAGACATTGTTTAACAGATAATCATCCCACGGTCCACTGAGTTGCTCTTAGGAAGAAGGACCAACTTTTGTTTGCTTTTTTCTGATATTTGTAATTCATCACTTGAATTTGAATGCGTTCTCTGAATTGACTGAATTGAAATGGAACTGTCCCCGGCCCCTCACCGTTCTGCCATACATCAACACAGACACAGACACAGACACAGACACAGACACAGACACAGACACTCGCCGAAATGCACACACCTCCGTTCTAGTTATTTTATCCTTTATTTTATCCAGAGTGACTTACACAACTTTTGAATTGTTACATTGAATCCATTGATGTAGCCTGGTATACTATGCACGTAATTCTATTTAAGAGCTTTGCTTACCTGGGACAGTGTCTTACCTGGGAATGGAACCTACAGCTTTCAGGTACCAAGCCCAGCGCTTTGCCCACTGTACCACCGCACTTTGTCAGTTCCTGTCTGCGGCGCCATCAGCTGAGCTGCGCAGTCACTGTCCCACCTGCGCAT